>NW_025811186.1:0-1852 GCF_022045245.1 Lucilia cuprina
CTGTTCTAGTTCTGTTCTAGTTCTGTTCTAGTTCTATTCTAGTTCTGTTCTAGTTCTGTTCTAGTTCTGTTCTAGTTCTGTTCTAGTTCTGTTCTAGTTCTTTTCTAGCTCTGTTCTGTTCTGTTCTGTTCCAGTTCTATTCAAGTTTTGTTCTACTTCTGTTCTAGTTCTTTTATAGTTTTGTTTTAGTCCTGTTCTATTTTAGTTCTGTTCTAGTTTTGTTCTAGTTCTGTTCTCGTCATAGTTCTAATTGTCATGTTGCGTTTTTATCATATAGATGATTCTGAAGTCGTTATATATTTCCGTATTTTCCTTAATGTTTTTGCACTTAATCAATTCCCCTAACAATTTGATTTAAAATTGTTTTTCTATATTTACATTAATGGCAATTTGTTGGCTGCAAATTTTATAATTTGCAAATAATATACATTTTTCTCCAACAATAATTGTTCGGAAATATATCAAACGTTAATGAGTTTTTGTCTGAAACAAAATTTCCATAAAAATATTTTAAAATGCAAAATGAAAACTAAATTGTGATATTAAGGACAATTGAGAAAGGAGGAGTAAAGGAAAATATAAGCTAAATCAAATTTTTCCAGAAAAGAACTCTTCATGCTTCAGTAAATCTATAGGAAAAAATTTCAAACACAAATAACTTTCACTTGACTTTAACATTGACAATTATTTTTAAGTTTAAGGTCTGAGTTTACCTTCAGTTTATTTATTTTTTATAGAAATTCATCTATAGAAAAAAGAACCTTAATTAAAGTTCATGTCCGGTTTTTATTAGCAGCAACTAAAACAAGTTGGTGGTTTTTATTATTCTTATTTTTTTTATCTAACCCAACTATCGCATGTATTTCATCATTATAACTACACAATTTGTTTTTATCTAAATGGAGCGTAAATAATATACACACACACAAAAAAGGATATTATTCACATAATGGCATAAATGTATTTTTTGTAATTTTGTGTAATTTTAACTATAGAGTATAAAATTACAAGCTTATCTAGAAAAATAAAAAAAAATATATTCTTTAGTATATAGGCAAAAAAAACGTAAATCATGTTTAGTTCAATAGTTTGTTTTATTTATGGAGAAAAAATAATAAACACAACAACTAATAAAAATTTATATAGAAAATTTATTAAAACACCATAAACTTAAGTAATATTATATAGAAAATAGCATTTTCCAAACGAGCCAAAGGAAGTTGTTTTTTCTATTAGGGAAGTTAAGAGATATGTTGAAAATTTCTTATCAATCATTTCAAATCCCTAACATGCTCCTACCACCCTAATAAATATTTTGTCTACTTCCCCCATTTTCAAAACATTTTCTATTAAAAAAATATCAAAAGTCCGCTTTATATGTGTTCCTGACTCTAAAATACATACAAACACTATGACCATTATTGAAACCCTATGGATAGATAAACAACATGACCATTCACTTTCCATTACCAGGCAACAGTAAATAAATTCCTTTTAGGAAAATATATGTACAAACGGCAGACAGTCGACAAATAAAATAACAACAACAACAATAATTAAAAAAACAGAAAGTGATATTAAAACCTCATAATTTATTATGGAAAAATCGCAGATAAATAAACCGATAATAATATATTTAAATAAATAGTTTAATATATGTAAAATGAAAAACAAAAACCAATAAAATGGAAAAAATAACAAAATTATGAAAATTTTAAGGGAAATTTCCAGGCTAGAGTAGATAAGGACTAGACAAGACTAGACAAGACTAGACAAGACTAGACAAGACTAGACAAGACTAGACAAGACTAGACAAGACTAGACAAGACTAGACAAGACTAGACAAGACTAG
>NW_025811187.1:0-3622 GCF_022045245.1 Lucilia cuprina
GAACTGAACTAGAACTGAACTAGAACTGAACTAGAACTGAACTAGAACTGAACTAGAACTGAACTAGAACTGAACTAGAACTGAAATAGAACTGAATTAGAACTGAACAAGAACTGAACTTGAACTAAACTAGAACTAAAACTAACCTAGAACAGAACTACAACTGAACTAAAACTAAACTAGAACTAAACTTTAAATGAAACAGCTAATTAAAAAAAGGGAAAATGCATTACAGCGTTAATTTTCTTAAAAACACCCTTTAAATTAAAACACCTTGTTTCATATATACATATTTTTTCGTTGTTGACAACTGCAGTATACATAAGAGAAAAAAGTGCATTTAAAAATTGTTTAAATATGAGAAAAGGAAGTGGAATTTTATGTTCTTCAGTCACGTTTTCAATGTGGTGGCCAAAAGTACGAACATTTACCCATACAAAAGCGAAAAAATTAAAACTTTTACTGTCTTTTCTTATTTACATATATTTCAGCAGTAAGTAGTATTAAAGGATATTCTGCTATAAACACCCATGGTGTTTAAATACAACTTATTTATAGACAGAAAATGTACGTGTAGAAGTATCTTGATAATATCCGTTAAATATCAATTTTCTTTGTCTTGGCAAAAGGTGCTTTTTTACTTTCACAATATTTTGTATGGGTATTTTTCATTTATTTTCTGTTCGAAGAGTTTCAATTAAGAAAATGCACTCAAAATGATTAATCATATTGTGCATATTTATGTATATACGTTAAGTACTACCTCTGTATGTTTGCTATAAATAAGTAAATAACTACGAATGAGCACAATTTTTCAAATTAATGGGGAAACCTTTAATATTATCAAAGGAAATGCAGATTGTGAGGAAATAGTACACTTCAGTTTTTGTTGTTTGGTTTTAAGCTGTCACCTGAGATGTTGCAAGAAGGAAGTTAACAGCCGGAATTGTGATAAAGGGAAATTTCGTCATCGCTGCATAATTTTTAAAGGGGGAACAGTGTGATATAAATACTGCAAGATTAAGTTATTTTCTCCTTCTATTTAAATATAGCATTTAATTTGTTATTTAAATTTAAAATTTAGTCGTTAAGTTGAGGGACCCATTCACAATTAGGTTAATAGTATTTATTAGAATTTTGAGTGTCACTTTGAACTATAATTGAACTAAAACTGAACAAAAAGTAGAATCGAATTTGAACTAGAAGCAAACTAGTTCTGAACTAGAACTAAACTAGAACTAAACTAGAACTGAACTAGAACTGAACTAGAACTGAACTAGAACTGAACTAGAACTGAACTAGAACTGAACTAGAACTGAACTAGAACTGAACTAGAACTGAACTAGAACTGAACTAGAACTGAACTAGAACTGAACTAGAACTGAACTAGAACTGAACTAGAACTGAACTAGAACTAAACTAGAACTGAGCTAGAACTTAACTAGAACTTAACTAGAACTTAACTAGAACTGAACTATAACTGAACTAGAACTGAACTAGAACTGAACTAGAACTGAACTAGAACTGAACTAGAACTGAACTAGGACTGAACTAGTACTGAACTAGAACTGAATTAGAACTGAACTAGAACTGAACTAGAACTGAACTAGAACTGAACTAGAACTGAACTAGAACTGAACTAGAACTGAACTAGAACTGAACTAGAACTGAACTAGAACTGAACTAGAACTGAACTAGAACTGAACTAGAACTGAACTAGAACTGAACTAGAACTGAACTAGAACTGAACTAGAACTGAACTAGAACTGAACTAGAACTGAACTAGAACTGAACTAGAACTGAACTAGAACTGAACTAGAACTGAACTAGAACTGAACTAGAACAGAACTAAAACTGAACTAGAACTAAACTAGAACTAAACTAGAACTGAACTAGAACTGAATTAGAACTGAACTAGAACTGAACTAGAACAGAACTAGAACTGAACTAGCACTGAACTAGAACTGAACTAGAACTGAACTAGAACTGAACTAGCACTGAACTAGCGCTGAACTAGAACTGAACTAGAACTGAACTGGAACTGAACTAGAACTGAACTAGAACTGAACTAGAACTGAATTAGAACTGAATTAGAACTGAACTAGTACTGAACTAGAACTGAACTAGAACTGAACTAGAACTGAACTAGAACTAAACTAGAACTGAACTAGAACTGAACTAGAACTGAACTAGAACTGAACTAGAACTGAACTAGAACTGAACTAGAACTGAACTAGAACTGAACTAGAACTGAACTAGAACTGAACTAGAACTGAACTAGAACTGAACTAGAACTGAACTAGAATTGAACTAGAACTGAACTAGAACTGAACTAGAACTGAACTAGAACTGAACTAGAACTGAACTAGAACTGAACTAGAACTGAACTAGAACTGAACTAGAACTAGAACTAGAACTGAACTAGAACTGAACTAGAACTAGAACTGAACTAAAACTGAACTAAAACTGAACTAGAACTGAACTAGAACTAGAACTGAAATATTATATTTGCCTCTTTTAAGTTCTGTTCATGATTAACATGAAGCAAAATTTTACAAAAGAAAAATAACCAGCACAAATTTCAATAATGATTATTCCCTTAAGACTTGGTTGTCACATTTTTTTTTCATAAAAAATATATTTCTGTTTTTGTACCTGACCCACTTTAAAGGATGAATGCGTCTTTTGAAACATTATGAAAATGAGAAGATTTATGATTAAGTAATTTAAGAAAATATAAAGTTCTCTTGTGTGCATGTGTGTGCGTGTATTTAAAACCTTAATAATTCATGGAATTTATCATACTAAATTTACAAACAACATACAAAAAATGACTTTGAAATTTCATTACAAAAAAAAAAACATTATAATGAACATTAACAAACAATACGTCTAAGGAACATATACTTAAATATAATAAAAACTGAAATTTATTTAAGACTTATATATTTAACAAAACAACAAAAAGCTTGAAATGTCAGTAAAAAACTTGACACAGTTCTTAAATTCTTTTTTATTGTAACGTTTATTGTAGAATATGAGCGAGAATGTGTAGTTTGTTTTTGCAACAAACGTGCTACATGTGGCAAAAACAAAATCTAAAATTTAAATATGTTTTCATAATAATGAATGAAATACTTATAATAGTGAGTGATAAGAATGATACCTTGGTATATTTTTAAAAACTACTGGACATTGTCAGTTTATTTTAAAAGAAGGCTAAATAAAACATAACAATAAGTGTGTGTGTGCTACAAGTCGTGAAATGCATAAAGTGCTTTATTATTTATTTTTATTACAATAGTTTAAAGAAAATTTAAAAAAATACTACACAATTTTTTTTTGAAAATTGCATATGTATGAATTGAAATTCTAGTTTTTCTGAAGTCTAGTTTTTCTATTTTTATCTTTGTATCGTAACATTGACATCTTTTAAATCACATACATTTATAAGTGTATGTGAGTAGAGTGATAAGTTTTGATTAAAGCCCCATCTAGTTAAGCTTACTCCCAGTTTCTAGTTCAGTTCTAGTTCAGTTCTATTTCAGTTCTAGTTCAGTTCTAGTTCAGTTCTAGTTCAGTTCTAGTTCAGTTCTAGTTCAGTTCTAGTTCAGTTCTAGTT
>NW_025811188.1:0-1054 GCF_022045245.1 Lucilia cuprina
TAACTTAAAACACCAAAAATTGATAGTAAATGGAAGTATGTATTGAAAAATTAAAGTGTCAAAGGATTTGGTTAATGTGAAAGAATTGATAGAAAATGTTTATATTTTGGAAATTTTGCAAATTTTGCAAAGATCCGTTTACAATTTTGTGTTTTCATTTTAACATTTTCCACACATTCGTTGGCCTGTCCTATTTAACTCATTTAGTTCTTTTGTTGTTTCTCTTAAACAGTTTTATTGTTTTATTATTTAATAGCTGTTCTTTTAAACGGTTTATAATGCTTTTGTTTTAAACAGAAGAGCAAAAGAAACACAATTTCACTTGACTGCACGCATAAACTATAGTTTTACAATGTGTTGCTGTAACTTCAGCTTTAGTATTTATTATAGTAGTTGATATCTTTTGAAAGCTATAAAATATTATTTTCGAATACAAATAATAATAACATATTTCTGTTACGATCTCAGAAAGCAAAGAGTGCAAAAGAGTGTTAAGTGTAAATGCAGATGCATTTAAGAAGAAAAAACAATGCAGCAGTTGTTTTGCATTGTTTTTTTCTGTTTTTCCAAAGAAGATTTAATATTTATGGTGGTTTATTTATAATTAATTAATAATACGCTTGAAAACAAATGGTTTAAACAATAAAGAAACAATTTATGGTTAATCGTTTTCGGAATGAATTGAAGGAGCATGGAAATGGAACAGTCTGTCGTAGAAAAGGATTATTACAACAGAACTAAACCTGAATTAATATTTTGCAAAATATAAAGTTAATAATCAAGTTCCAGTTATAACTGTTCTTTATTTTTCAGTTGAATACTATATGTTTATGGCCTTCCATACATTCCTCTTAACTAATCTTTATTTCAATCAAAAATCGATTAAAATGTACAAATTCCTAGAACCAAACAAAACAAAAACACAAAGAAAAACCATAATAAAACCATAAAATTCTCATAACAATCATTAATTTTTCTAATTTAATTTCTATTTCTTTATTTCTGTTCTATCTCACTCTAATACACTGGTCTACTCATACTTTCTCTCTTTAAG
>NW_025811189.1:0-1559 GCF_022045245.1 Lucilia cuprina
ATAGATAGATAGATAGATAGATAGACAGATAGATAGATAGATAGATAGATAGATAGATAGATAGATAGATAGATAGATAGATAGATAGATAGATAGATAGATATATAGTTTTTACTAGATTTAATTACCCTCCGCCCGTATTCCTTTCCATAAACGCTTCTACATTATTTACCACAGAAAACTAATCTCTGCTTTAAATTGAACTTAATAACAAAACCTAACTACGAAAAGGGAAAAATGTAGATAACGGAATTAAAGTCATGTTATTTAATAACAAATGCTTAAAGCCATTGTAGGTGTACTACTCATTTTGTCATATCAAAAAAAATTAAACAACACATATGTATATGGTAAGTGATTTCACATATGAACAAGGATGGATGGTAATCAATTTCTGTGTGCTTCTACCTAAGATTGAAAGGAGTATGGACAAATTTGTTTCGAATCTAAAAAAAAGAGTCCTTTATAAGCTCTAATGCTCCAAAATGTAAAATAAGACAAAACTCACATGTAGAAAAAATCTATTTTAAAATGTAGATACAACTTCGATAGTTTTACATTTATTAGAATTTATAGTTTACATATAGACTGGTTTCTATGTGTAAGAATTATAACATACTTATACGGATTTTATGTTACAAAATATATAGCATGTAAACGGGCGCACAAGTTTGTATGTGTATTGAATCTTTTCATTTATATGCTTTTATAGATGTTTGTATGATAATGTTATGTTTAAGGTTTTATTTCTAACTATGATGAGATGTATTCATTTTTACATTTCTCTATTTTTTCATGATGTTCGTGCCAATGTTAATTTCTACACACAAACTTAATTTTTTTACTCATTTATACTTTTATTTATTTTATTTTTCGAAGTACCTGAACACGAATACTTCATTTATTTCTTCTTTCCCTAGATTGTTTTACCAATATTTCAATATTTGTTGTTCAAAATATTTCAATTTTTAATTAGAAAATGTACACATGAGTTGTTCTTTTAATGCATGCATTGGACATGCTAAAACTAATCAAGTACAATTTTTAATTTATTTTTCGTTTAAATTTTTTGTTTCTATTTTCTGTTCATTTTGTTTGTGTTCGAACAGCAGTTTATGTAAAATTAATAATATGACAATCATTTTTGAAATGCCAATAGAAATTTGATTGGCAACAAATTGTAATGTTTTTGATGAAATTTACAAAATTGCTGTTGAAATAAATTTTTTTTGGGGTTGTTTGATATAAATGAAGCTTGAAATTTACAACCACAATTGACTTAAGTTTTATTTAGGTTTATTTGTTAGTTTCTAAGAACTACAGCAAAAAGCAAAAATTCTAAACATACATACAAATAAGTTTGTATAAATTTAAAAATTCTATTTTTTGTTTTTAACTAATTCTGATAAAATAAAATTTAGAAAAATTGGCGGACCAAGTGAGAGCCTATTTTCAGTTCTAGTTTAGTTCAAGTTCAGTTCTAGTTCAGTTCTAGTTCAGTTCTAGTTCAGTTCTAGTTCAGTTCTAGTTCAGTTCTAGTTCAGTTCTAGTTCAGTTCT
>NW_025811190.1:0-1774 GCF_022045245.1 Lucilia cuprina
TTCTCAAAACATGACCTCATTTATCTAATCTACGATTTTCCCCTTTGTGATGATAATAGCCCTAAAAGTATATATTTTCGTGATTATAAAAATTTAGACTATTATGCTCTTTCGTCCGAAATTGATACTCTTAACTGGTATAACATTTATAATAACAGTGATGTTAACAAACAAATAGAGTATCTCAATGAAGTAATTCTATACTTGTTTGAAAAATACATTCCTCTCAAAACTAAAATAATTAAATCTTCCTCTAGCCCGTGGTTCAATATGAATTTATGCAAGTTATTAGAAAAAAGAAACCTTGCTTATGAAAAATGGAAACGATATAGAACCCCACAAACGTATGATACTTTCAAATCAATTAGGAAAACTGTAAATCAGGCTATCAAAAATGCCAAGAGAGAATATTTTAATCGAAAATTTAACACAGATATGAATACCAAAAAAATATGGCGAGAGATTAGGAAATTAGGCTATAAGGATGATTCAAAACAAACCAACCTTTCCGAACTTGAATTGAATGAACTAAATGTACTTTTTTCAACTCAAAATACCCCCCCAACTTCACAATCCCACTATGATAATGTCTTAATACACAATTTTGGTACAAAGTTTAATTTTCAATGTGTTAATCAAGAAGATGTTTTAAAGGCTTTTCTGTCTATTAAATCTAACTCTGTTGGTCTCGATAGTATAGACCCAGTGTTTATTAAAGCATTATTACCGAAAATATTGATACATATCACACATATTTTCAACACAATATTTACCACTTCTGTTTTTCCTAAAGCATGGAAAACTGCTAAAATTGTTCCTATACCTAAAAATAATACGGAATTTAGACCGATTGCTGTCCTTCCATACATATCTAAAGCTTTTGAGAAAATTATGTCTGTGCAAATTTCAAACTTTCTTGACGCAAATAACATATTGCATGCAAAACAATCCGGGTTTCGAAAGAAGCGAGGATGTATTACGACACTTATTGATGTTTCAGAGGAAATTCGTATACCTGTTGATAAAGGGAAAATTACATTTTTGACGCTATTAGATCACTCTAAGGCCTTCGATTCTGTTAATCACCACACGTTAATAAATAAAATCACTAAATTATTTGGCTTTTCAATATATTCATCTAATCTTGTGCAATCCTATCTACAATACAGAACACAGCTCGTTGTCTCTTCAGGTTTATCTTCAGCTCCAGCGGAACTTAAAAGTGGAGTACCACAGGGCTCCATTTTGGGCCCACTATTGTTTTCATTATATATTAATGACTTACCCAGTGTGATAAAAACTTGTAAAATACATATGTATGCCGATGATGTACAGTTGTATTGTAGTTGTGAAAAGGACAATGTAAACAATTGTATTATGAATATTAATGCGGACCTTAATAGTGTGTTTGAATGGGCCAAATGGAATGACCTGAGTTTAAATCCAAAAAAATCACAATGTCTTGTTATTTATCACAAGAAAATTGATACCAGCTATTTTCCACCTATTATCATTAACAATCAAAATATTAATTATGAAGAAAATGCGAAAAATCTTGGAATTATCTTCAATAATACTCTTACCTGGAATGATCACATAAATAAGATATCTGGCAAAGTTTATGGCATTTTACGTAAGCTATGGCATTCCCACTATTACACCCCACTTAATGTTAGGCTTTTACTTGCAAAGTCATTTATTTTACCTACTCTTTTTTATGGATGTGAAATCTTCAGTAGCTGTGACAGCTTCACTAAGATCAAATTATCAAGAG
>NW_025811191.1:0-1594 GCF_022045245.1 Lucilia cuprina
TCAGTTCTAGTTCAGTTCTAGTTCAGTTCCAGTTCAGTTCTAGTTCAGTTCTAGTTCAGTTCTTGTTCAGTTCTAGTTCAGTTCTAGTTCAGTTCTAGTTCAGTTCTAATTCAGTTCTAGTTCAGTTCTAGTTTAATTCTAGTTCAGTTCTAGTTCAGTTCTAGTTCATTTCTAGTTCAGTTCTAGTTCAGTTCTAGTTCAGTTCTACTTCAGTTCTAGTTCATCTCTAGTTCATCTCTAGTTCAGCTCTAGTTCAGTTCTAGTTCAGTTCTAGTTCAGTTCTAGTTCAGTTCTAGTTCAGTTCTAGTTCAGTTCTAGTTCAGTTCTAGTTCAGTTCTAGTTCAGTTCTAGTTCTAGTTCAGTTCTAGTTCAGTTCTAGTTCTAGTTCAGTTCTAGTTCAGTTGTAGTTCAATTCTAGTTCAATTCTAGTTCAGTGCTAGTTCTAATTCAGTTTTAAAATGTGCGGACGACCTTTTAAAAATAACTCATTACTTACTTTAAAGACATTTTATGTTTATTTTTTAAAATGGTACAATGTTTATAATTACTTTAATTAGTTTGTTTAAACAGTAACAAATTTGTCAAAAAGTCCAATTTAGCTTCTCAAGTTAAGTCGTATAAAAACTATTTTTAAATTGTTTTAATTACTTTCCCAAAAAAAAAAGAAAAAATTTTAGATAAAACCTTTAAAAAACATCATGATTTATTTGCACGACCCTGTAAACGTTCATGCATTTCTATAAAATGTTTAAAGCTTTTAAAGTGCTCGAAATTCTTATGACAAAAGTCTCAAGCAAAAAAACAGTAAAATAAAAACAAAAATAAAGTAATGCATACACATATAAAAATATTATATGTTGTTAAAACGTTTTATGTTTTAAATTTTATCTGTTTTACTTTTGTTGTTTTTCTCGAGTTATAAACATTGCTATGCTCTTTATTGAAATTCACTTTTTTCTTGAAGTTTTATTTTGTGGTGTCTTTAACACACAGTTGCGCAAAAACATTTGTCATTTTGAGCACTTTGCATTCCTTTAGGACTTTTCGGCGTTAAAGCTGCTTGTATATTGACATTTTATTCCCGGTTTAGTTATGTTACCTGTCTTCATTCTGTTCAGCCACCATGAAGTATTTTTTATTGATTTGGTTTTCGTTGTTGTTGTTGCGATTTGTGTGTTATGTAAAAAAATATATTTAAATGGAAACTAAAATAATGAAATGTTTTCAAATATTTGTTTAAAAATGTTGTTCTGTAAATATTTTTACTAAAAGCTTAAATTTTATTTCAGATATTATAGTTAATGGATTGATTTTGAATAGAGTTTGAAACATTTTTAATGCTTGTTTTTACAACTTTAACTTTTAGTGGTAGAAAACAAAAGACTTAAGTAACAAACTTGCAACCAACTTGCAAAAAGATTACAAACTGGAAACTGTTTATATAAACTGAACTAGAACTAAACGAGAACAGAACTAGAACTAACTAGAACTTAACTAGAACTGAACTAGAACTGAACTAGAACTGAACTAGAACTGAACTAGAACTGAACTAGAACTGAACTAGAACTGAACTAGAACTGAACTAGAACTAGAA
>NW_025811192.1:0-1226 GCF_022045245.1 Lucilia cuprina
ACTAGACTATAGACTAGACTATAAACTAGACTATAGACTAGACTATAGACTAGACTATAGACTAGACTATAGACTAGACTATAGACTAGACTATATACTAGACTATAGTCCAGATTACAGATTAGACTATAGTGCAGACTACAGACTAGTCTATAGTCCAGACTATAGACTAGACTATAGACTAGACTATAGACTAGACTATAGACTAGACTATAGACTAGACTATAGACTAGACTATAGACTAGACTATAGACTAGACTATAGACAGCACGAAAAACTGTCTAGTTACAAGACTATAAACTATACTATAAAAAAATACTAGTATATGTTTGAAAAGTTGTTGCTAAAATAGTACTTTTTGTTCCACTTAACTTTGAACAATTCAAAATTTTTATTTCACAACTCTGTTATATCTATTCACACCGCAAAATCGGTGAAATAACGCAAACATTTTTCTGTTAAGAATAGAAGGTAAATGAACTTCTTGAATTAAAATTGTTTTTATTTTTATACTCATTCTTTTTAAATGAATTACACTGTGTTTGTTACAAAAAAAAAAGAAAACTAAAAACTTTCATTGTTGTGAGTTGCTAATTTTTGCTGAAAGCAAAATGCAAAAAAAAAACTATTACAAATTTATTTGCATTTAAACTTTTTAGTCTTATTTGGTCACCATTAATCTTGTTTTTCCTGTACAAAATTTCATTTAAAATTAAATTGAAATTTCTTTAATAAATTTTCGTTTCGAACATGAACAGAATAGTCGGTCATATTAAATAAATTAATCGCCCATAAGACTGAAACGTCATTTTAGTGCTTTGTTTTTGGTGTTGCTACTGTGTTTGTATTTAGCAATAATTGTAGTCATGGGAGTGTTTTATTTATTTAATTTTATTATTTTTATTTAATTTATTATTAGTTTTTCTTTTTTTACTTTTGCGTATTTTAAGCGATGAATTTGTCATTAATTATAAGTAATATTGATTTTTTTTGTAGACTAGGAATAGTCATTGAAAAATGTTTATTTTATAATGTTAATGAACAAACTATTAGTATTTATATGAAATTTACATAATTTATTCAAAATTAAATAATGTCTCAAGGGAAGTTAGGTTCGCCTATAGTCTAGTCTATATTCTAGTCTATATTCTAGTCTATAGTCTAGTCTATAGTCTAGTCTATATTCTAGTCTATAGTCTAGTCTATAGTCTAGTCTATAGTCTAGT
>NW_025811193.1:0-1869 GCF_022045245.1 Lucilia cuprina
TATAGACTAGACTATAGACTAGACTATAGACTAGACTATAGACTAGACTATAGACTAGACTATAAACTAGACTATAGACTAGACTATAGACTAGACTACAGACTAGACCAAAAACTCGATAAGATACTATACTTTACAATAAATACAGCTCAAGCTGTTAGTCTATTTACAATTGCAAAAAGAACCATTCCAATATATATTTATATGTTTGTAAACATATGTAAGTATATTTATGTATTTAATCGAATTAATGATATAGAATGTATAAATTAAGTTTTCAATATATTTTAAGACATCAGTGTAATGGTCCTGAAATATACATACATATAACAAAGGCCCACGTAACTATGCATGTATTTGGTGGTCTGGTTGGTGGTGTGGTTGGCATTTTAAAGCGGAAATATAATATAGAGAATAAAAATATGTCTTGACAACACAATGTTGAAGAAAAAACTTAAAGACCTTGTTTAACGGCATAATGTCATATTACGGTTTACCATTATTTGTTTAGAAGAAACTTTTAGCAATTTGTAAAAAGAGAATTTAAGGATAAAGTAGACATTTATGAATATTATGTTTTACTTCCTTATGTCATTAATTACGTGGCTTTTGGAAATAAACAGTTTATAAATAACATTATTAATACTTTTAACATCATCAACTGCTCAACACATTTTTGTACCAGTTATTGTTCATAGTTAAACCTATAAAAACTTTACACATTCCCTGAAAATAATTTGCTTAAATAGAACCCTACAGTTTTGCGAGAAGTCAATACCACGAATATTTTAAAGTCACTAGTGTAACTTGTATATAAAATCACTGGAATGGTTCAGGCAGCCGAACTGCTGGGCTAAAGCTTATAGCAGAGACTTTGACATATTTTACATATGTGTGTGTGTACATACATATGATGGGATATAAATTCAATATTTCTTCCGCTCTATAAGTGACTCTTTAATACTATTTCCGCAACACTACCACTAATATAAAGTTTTAATGATTACACACATCAGTGTATGTATGTATCTACATATGTATATACACACGTACATAAATTGGATACTCTCGGCAGTTCTTAAAACTTGTTCGCTGGTTAAACATAAAACAACTTGCCATTAGTTACCCATAAAATCATTTGAAACTATTTTGGTTTGGACTATTATATTTTTAAACAGTAGAAGCTATTAACATTACATTAACTTGAATAAGTACTTAGTGGTAGTGGTTTCAAATACATCTAACTAATATCCCATATCAAATTTCTTTACTATGTACCGTCACGTCCAACGGGTATTTCTCCGAATGTGTTCGTAGTTTTTGTATCAACATGTATAGTCATGTAAATCTAGATACATACACATAAATACATACAAATAATGTTAATATCTCGGTTCGTAAACATGCTTCGTTGGCTACTTGGCTGTTGGTAATGATGCCTTAATTAATTTAGTTGAAGCCATTTAATTTGCTCATAATTCATGCCTCAACTATCCTCACATCACACTAGCAGCTGCTGTGCTATGGCAGCCGTGGCCACATTGTATTGGCAACAGCAGCATTAATAACAACTAAAAAAAAACTTTAAAAGAAAATTATAAAAATGCTGCTATTTATATATTTGTATCGAATAACGGGTGTTGTTAAAAATACAAATTTCCTTTGCACGGAGGAAATCCTTCAAAAACACGTTAAAAAAAATTCATATTCAGAAAAAAGAATCCAAATCGCACTAGACTATGAACAATACTATAAACTACTTAGACTATAGACTAGACTTGACTATAGACTAGACTATAGACTAGACTATAGACTAGACTATAGACTAGACTATAGACTAGACTATAGACTAGACTATAGACTAGACTA
>NW_025811194.1:0-1566 GCF_022045245.1 Lucilia cuprina
TCTAGTTCAGTTTTAGTTCAGTTCTAGTTCAGTTCTAGTTCAGTTCTAGTTCAGTTCTAGTTCAGTTCTAGTTCAGTTCTAGTTCAGTTTTAGTTCAGTTTTAGTTCATTCTAGTTTAGTTATATTTCAGTTCTAGTACAGTTCTAGTTAAGTTCTAGTTAAATTGTAGTTCAGTTCTAGTTCAGTTCCAGTTATAGTTTTGTGCTAATGTAGTTGTACTTCATTTCTAAGGTTAGTTTTAAAGTATTATGAATCTACCCTCGTAATTAACCAGTAAAACTGTAACTAATGATAAGCAATAAGAAACTGGGGATGTTATGCTAATGATAATGAAATATTTCTTAAGAAATTCTTAAGGAATGTTACTAAAATTTTATAACTAACCCAAGAAGGCATACCTTCTCATATCTAAATGTAAGAATCTTAAAAAAAAGCTTAGTCATGACTTCAATCTATTAAGAAAACCATTGCACTTACAATTACACTCACCATGACATTTCCATGATGCTAAAAAAACTAAAAAAAAATTGCTGCATTTGATAACATTCAAGTTGTCCTTTAAAATTCCCTTTTTTATATACATGCAAGCAAACTTCCTAAGCACTATCATTGTCTTTAGTTTCCACTACTAGTGGTCGGAAAAGTTGAGTAAATATTGAAAGAATCTTGATGAGTAATCGTGATTTTTCAAAGAAAATACAATTGAATTAAATTTGCTCATAAAAAACATACTAAACTTTAATGGGAAATTAACGCAGGACAAAGCAGTTGCAGGTTAAATGGATAACGAAAACGTGTTCAAGAGGTGAAAGGAAAACTATAAAATCGTCTAATTGACCTGATTATTGCACACAATTTTAGTGCACATTTTGGGAACTCTATTAACACAAAGTAATGGTTATTAGTTGAACAAATGTGTTGAAAATTAGATAAGATTGATAATAAAAATTTAGAGAAATAATAATAAAATCTTAAACATTGCAAACTAAGCAAAATTTTTAATTGAAATATATATTAATATTAATATGTTTTATAAGGTTTATATAAGAAGTATAAGTATTAAAATTAAATTAAGTTCAACATTTAAATTTTTGAAAAATATTTATACTAAAAATTATTAAATACAATTAACGTCTTAACACTTAACCTCACTTTGAGACTATAGATGTTTACAAAATATGTGAACATTGAGGTAAAGTGTTTTAGACCTGTAATTAAAAAATGCTTTAGAGCTATTTCTGTTGTAAAATAATTGTTGATTAAATTTGGTTTTCTTATAATTTATAGGTATCTAGTTCAGAATACTTTTCGGTTAGTTTTTGTACCGAATCGGGCTGTCAAGATGAGGAATTCTTCCCTGCCACCAAAGGTGTCACCTTAGCGTAAGTGTTTTATTTTTATTTTCCAAAAATACATATCAGTTTATGCTTTTTTGTAGTTCTGTTCTAGTTCTGTTCGAGTTCAGTTCTAGTACTGTTCTAGTTCTGTTCTAGTTCTGTTCTAGTTCTGTTCTAGTTCTGTTCTAGTTCTGTTCTAGTTCTGTTCTAGTTCTGTTCTAGTTCTGTT
>NW_025811195.1:0-1184 GCF_022045245.1 Lucilia cuprina
AAAAGTACCTTTTGAAGAACGAAAAAGTACCAAAAAGTCCCCTTTATAGATTCTCATTTACTCCGGGGCATACATGCTTAATTTCATTTTTCTAGGTTAAATTTTATAAAAAACTAAAAAAGTACCTTTTGTAGAACAAAAAAGTACCAAAAAGTCCGCTTTTACAGATTCTCATTTTCTACGTGCTCTACATGCTTAATTTCATGTTTCTAGGATCAATATTATAAAAAACACAAAAAGTACCTTTTGAAGACCGAAAAAGTACCAAAAAGTGCCCTTTTATAGTTTCTCACTTAATCCAGGCTCTAAACGCTTAATTTCATGTTTCTAGGTTCAATATTATAGAAAATTCAAAATGTACCTTTTGTAGAACGAAACAGTACCAAAAAGTCTCCTTTTATAGATTCTCATTTACTCCGGGCTCTACATGCTTAATTTCACGTTTCTAGGTTCAATATTATACAAAAATCCAAAAAGTACCTTTTGAAGAACGAAAAGGTTTCAAAAAGTCCCCTTTTATATGTTCTCACTTAATCCAGGCTCTACATACTTAATTTCATGTTTCTAGGTTCAATATTATAAAAAATTCAAAAAGTACCTTTTGATGAACGAAAAGTCCACTTTTATAGAATCTCATTTACTCCGGGGTCGACATGCTTAGTTTCATGTTTCTAGGTTAAATTTTATAGAAAACTCAAAAAGTACCTTTTCTAGAACGAAACAGTACCAAAAAGTCTCCTTTTATAGATTCTCATTTACTCCGGGCTCTACATGCTTAATTTCACGTTTCTAGGTTCAATATTATACAAAAATCCAAAAAGTACCTTTTGAAGAACGAAAAGGTTTCAAAAAGTCCCCTTTTATATGTTCTCACTTAATCCAGGCTCTACATACTTAATTTCATGTTTCTAGGTTCAATATTATAAAAAATTCAAAAAGTACCTTTTGATGAACGAAAAGTCCCCTTTTATAGAATCTCATTTACTCCGGGCTCTACATGCTTAGTTTCATGTTTCTAGGTTAAATTTTATAGAAAACTCAAAAAGTATCTTTTGTAGAACGAAACAGTACCAGTACTAGAAACATGAAATTAAGCATGTGGAGCCCGGAGTCAATTAGAATCTTTAAAAGCAATCAGGGACTTGAGTAAATGAAAATTTAAACTGGAATATTTTCTGGTACTT
>NW_025811196.1:0-1759 GCF_022045245.1 Lucilia cuprina
CAAAGAAGCGAAAAAGAAGTACTACAAAATTTACTCCATAGAAGTGCTAAAAAATCCTTATGAAGTGATGTTTTTTTACACAGGCTTGGCATAGGAGGGATGTCCTTTCTATTTGATTCCAAATTCACTACTTCTAAAGTTAACTCAGACACATTTAATACAAAAGCCCAAAAACTTAGCTCACAAATATGTATGAATAAAAAATTGCAAAAAATAGTAGTATTTCGCTTCTTCGGAAGTAATTAAACATCACTTTCACAGAAGGTAAAAAGACTCACTTAATGCTACTTTTGAAGTGGTGATAAATGTTATTCTTTGGGAAGTACTTGGTTTTATTTTTGCTGGGAGATATCTATACTCTCAAGGCTATAAAGAGCTCTCTAGTCGATGATTTATTTTTGAGAATATATAAGACTCACTTAATGCTACTTTTGAAGTGGTTATAAATGTTATTCTTTGGGAAGTACTTGGTTTTATTTTTGCTGGGATATATCTATACTCTCAAAGCTATAAAGAGCTCTCTAGTCGATGATTTTTTTTGAGAATATATAAAAATTTATACTCTACACTGTATGTAAACAATTACTTATTAGGTTAAAAATTTACCTATTTTGTTCACTTTGGCATACTTTGACTTCTTCTAAAATAGCTGGGTTATGTGTACTTACATAAAACATTGCAAAATATTTATATATACTTGTTTAAGTACAAACACAAAGTATGTAGTAGATGACAATTTGGTCAAGGATGCCATACTAAGGACATTTCTGTATCGATTGAAAATTAAAGAATTTGAAAAAAAGTGCATTTTATTATCTGCATGCGTGTTATTGTAATGAATATATATTACACAATAGATACATTGTTTGTCTCAAGAACAAAACTAGAGTTTTTCCTTGGATTATATAAAAAATATTATGTAAAAAATTGTACAGTAAAATACAATGTTTGATAACAAAAATTTTGATATATACTTAAGTTTAATCTTATTTATATGTAAAATTAAATAAATCCTAAACGAAATTTAAATTTTACAATTCCTTAAGAATTCTAAATAAATTTTGAATATTGTTAGAAGGACGAACATATTATTGCAGTTTTATCAAAGAACTTTGTTATTTTAGCATTTCTATCTGGCATCCAGTTTTATTTCCTTCTTCGCCATATGAAACAAAACTAACACAAACGTTTCCCTAATCATGTTCATGTTCTTGTTGCTTTCGAAAGAGACATGGATTTTTAATATTTAAACCTTTTTTTCTTACTTTCCCATTTGTTGTTGCTGTTTTATCAGTATATTTGTATTTGGATTTAAATCTTTAAATTCATTGCAAATCTAGGTCAAATTTAAGTAAAGAAATTCATCAAGTTGATTATAAACAGAAAGACAAGACTTTAGTTAAAGTTTCTTTTATTTTTGAAGAAGAGAAAAAAAACAAAAGAAAGAAATAAAATTAAACCCAGTAGCACTTGACAAAATTGATTGGTAAATAAAAGAAGAAAGTGAAAATTGTTTAGGAAGGGCTAAATCGAAGCTTAAACTATAGAACATGGTATTAACAAATCTTATCAATCACTTGTCTTTAAAACTGTTGTTATTTCTATTATTGTAAAATGTACATGTGTGTGTGTGTGTTCGTATACAGATTTTTAGATTTTTATACCCTACACCACTATAGTGGGGAGGGTATTATACGTTTGTGCTGATGTTTGTAACATACAAAAATATTGGTCCAATACCCACCTTAAAGTATACCGA
>NW_025811197.1:0-1387 GCF_022045245.1 Lucilia cuprina
TCAGTTCTAGTTCAGTTCTAGTTCAGTTCTATTTCAGTTCTAGTTCAGTTCTAGTTCAGTTCTAGTTCAGTTCTAGTTCAGTTATAGTTCAGTTATAGTTCAGTTCTAGTTCAGCCCTAGTTCAGCTCTAGTTCGGTTCTAGTTCAGTTCTAGTTCAATTCTAGTTCAGTTCGAGTTCAGTTCGAGTTCAATTCTAGTTCAGTTCGAGTTCAATTCTAATTAAGTACGAGTTCAGTGCTAGTTCAATGCTAATATTATTTAAATTTAAAGTGCTACACAAAAAAACTAAAATCATTTATTTACAAATTCTCCCCTCTTAGTTAATTATCTATATCAACAAAAAATCTTAAACTCTTTAATCCGGAAAATCAATTTTACACCAAACACAACAGCAGGAAAAAGGAAGCAGAAGTGAAAACAAAACAATCCTTTAAATTAGTGCTCAAAAAGGTATCAATCTATATCTATCTCTTACACAGACTACCTCTTTCCCTTACAATGTTTTTTATTACAATTCTCATCACTTTGTTGTTAGTAAAAGTGATTTGCATGCAAATTTGTCACGTAAAGTAAATATTTAACACAAAATTGGTCTTTTACTTTCGATATACACAACAAAAATGTATTCATTACAACAACATTTTGATAAAACAACAACAATGATGGTTTTGGAACAAAAATAACAATAACAAAAGCAGCATATTGTTGTTTACTGTTTTGTAACGATTTTTGCTTTAAATTTTTTCTTTTCAATACCAAATTCTTTTTAGGAATTGTGATTTTTTGTTTTGGCTGCTGCCAATTAATTATGTATGCAAACGATACAACAATATTAACTAATAATAGATTTTATCCTCAAGCTTTTAAGCAAACACCAACACCATCATCGTCATCAACGACACTGTCGCTGTTGGTAGCAACAACAATGACAATAGATTGATGAAAATTTGGCTACAAAAACATTGCGGACAGACAGCAAAACCGTAAATTCTTTAATTGATTTCACTTAAAATAACAATATTAGTAACACCGCCACTGGTAACCATAATTTGTTGTTATAAATTGTTTATGTTTTTGTTGTTGTTTAGTATTTATTATTTATAAAGGTGCCAAAAATTAATATATTATAAATTTCGAATTCTGTTAAAATATACAAATATGCATTTATTTACAGTGTGAAAGGAATTAAAAAAAGAAAAGTTTGCAGATAGATTTTATTCGAAAATATTAAATAGACTATAGACTACAATATAGGTTAGACTAGACTATAGACAAGACTATAGACTAGGCTATAGACTATACTAGAGAATAGACTATAGACTGGACTATAGACTAGACTATAGACTAGAATATAGACTGGACTATAGACTAGACTATAGACTAGAAC
>NW_025811198.1:0-1939 GCF_022045245.1 Lucilia cuprina
GTATTTCTTCGGATTTGATGTGTATACATCCTCCTTTCAAACTAACTAACTAACTAACTATAGACTAGACTATAGACTAGACTATAGACTAGACTATAGACTAGACTAGACTATAGACTAGACTACAGACTATGCTATAGACTAGACTATACTATACACTAGACTATACTATACACTAGACTACAGGCTAGAGCACATACTACACTACGCTATAGACTATATCATAGACTAGGCTATAGACAAGTCTATAGACAAGTCTATAGACTAGACTATAGACTAGTCTATAGTCTAAACTATGGAGTAGACTATGGACTAGAGTATGAACTAGAATATAGACGATATAAAATTAACTGTTTATATAAATTTGTTTAAAACATTTAAAGTTTTCCTTTTATAAAAAGACCATATGTGGGTTTAAATTACTTAATTACAAATACAATTTTAATTGATTAGCATTTGAAAAGGGTTATCGAAACATTTAAGCAATATAATCAATGTGGGAGTTCTGTTACATGACCTACCTTTTCCTGTTTAATTCGAATACAATTTTTAAATATATTTATTAAATATTCAATGAATTTAAATATTCATTATTAAATATTTTTGTTATGAATCTAATTTATTTTGACAAAAAAAATGTTTAATTATCATATTCTTATTCATTATTAAAATATGTATAAATTTATCTTAAAGATAATAATTGAATTGAAAAATTCCTAATAAACTTGATTTGCAGCAATCTCTAAATCAGTGGTAGACAGCAAGAGTTTTGAGATATTCATATCTACACAACTGTTAAGTTATTTTTTTGAAATATATGTATGAAAAAATGTGGTGTATGACTTCAATTATAAAAAGGGCCTTTACATTTTTATTATTTAATTTTTTCTCTTTGTGACGTCCTCTGCTTTTTTTGCATTGTTTAAAAGGCTCCACCTGTCTGTGACAAGTGGTTGAACCCATAATGAAAATACACAATTAATTGCAAGTCAAACAATGAGAAAAATACTTATTTAATATAAAAGTTCAACATCTAAAAAAAAGTCATTTATATTTAATCTATAAATGTTATAGAATACATACACTCATACATTTAATTTAGTTAAAACGTTTATGCTTCAATGAGCAGCAGTGGGCGTTTTTCATACAAATCTAAATTTTGAATTGCAATAACTGAGAGAAAAAGATGAAGCCATGGCTTAAAACAGCATGTTAATTATTACGAAATAATTACGATACATCTATAGAAATATGGTAAAATGAAAATCTATAGACGATATGTTAAATGCATAAATTGCAATATTTATTTGATTTTTAGTTAAATTAATTATTTGTGTTAAATAAATATGTACAATAATAATGTACAAGTGACTAAAAACAAAAAACAAACCCAAAACGTACTATTACAATGTAACTTCATTTTATGTTTTAAACGTGGGTTGTATTTATTTTTCAAAAAATGTTTATATTAAGAAACCTTTTTACATTTTAAAAGCCTATCTACTAACAGGTGTAGATTTTTATGGTCTAGTAAATTGTTAAAAAAAATTGTATAAATTTACCTACAAAGAATAAATTATTTATTATTGATTAATAAAAAAACTTTTACAAAATATTTTACATAAATATTGATTTTGTAAGAAAATTTTTGATGTGAAATCAAACTTAAAAAATAAAAGAAAAATAAAAATTCAATACAAAAAAAATAATTTTTTATAATCTAGTCTATCTTCATTCAATTCCACAGTCAATTTTAAAGTCTAGTTTATTGTCTAAGCTACAGTCTTGTTTATAGTCTAGACTATACTCTAGTCTATAGTCTAGTCTATAGTTAGTTTATAGTCTATAGTCTAGTCTATAGTCTAGTCTATAGTCTAGTCTATAGTCTAGTCTATAGTCTAGTCTATAGTCTAGTCTATAGTCTAGTCTATAGTCTAGT
>NW_025811199.1:0-1271 GCF_022045245.1 Lucilia cuprina
GTGTTGTAAGTTGAGATTTCCGTAGTAGTTTCCATCCAACTACAAAATTTTAATCGAAATTTCCTTTGATTTCCATCCACAGACTTACTTTTTACATCAAAAAGTTTTTAATTTTTGATATGCCTTTTTTGTCTACTTTTCTACTATATGTAGTTTTTATATAATTTGAAAAGTCTTCAATTCTTTCTCCTTTTGAAGATACACTCCATAAATCTCTTAGTACTTTAATGTAATCTTCATTGTAGATTTATTAAATATAGTACTTAAAATCTGAGACGTTTACTTATATACCAATTCTTGTCATTTCCGATACAGGTATTCCAAAGTATAACATTACGAATTGTCTACCTATTAACATTTAGGACTATATTACTATAACCTGTAATTCAGTCATTGATATTTCTTATTAGTGAATGAATAGAAATTATCATTACTAATTATCAATGATCTGTCGAAAAAATTTAGGTAAAAAATACTTATTAATTTCTGAAAATTTAAGCATAATAGGACCTTTCAATTATAAGGATAAGCAAACAAATAGAAAATAGGTAAATATAAGATTTAAATATGTTCTGTCTTATTTAATACTAAAATATGAAAAATATGAAATTAAAGGATACAGGTTTAAATGAGCATATTTTTGAATGTAATTGAGATATTGGCTTAAAAATTTTTGTAAAGAATTGAGAATTTCCATATCTAACTAAAAAATGATATTAAGGGATAAATATGGACTAAATTGCTGTAGCTATCTGCGACCCTATTAAAATTTTGATATAAATCATAGTTTTAGAAATTAAACAAATATGTAATATATGACAAAATCTTTATTTATGAACAAAACTCAATGAAATTTTCAACGCTTGTTAAATTTGTCATTTCAAGTAAGAAAATGCAAAAAAAAATTGAAAAGGTCAAAGGTCATCCCGCAATTCCCAAAAATAGGAATGAAAATTCCAAAAATGGGATTTTTTGCCCATAGGGTCCACATTTCTTTCAGGGCTAGGAAAATACTTTTGGAGTAAATAGAAAACATATTGAGGTTTCCAAAACTGCTTTCAGTTTTCTGATCCCAGCTTTGGGATTTTAGAACATGTCGCCCAAAGTTGAAGTTTTGATAAAAAATAGGTCATATTCGGAAGGACGCAGTGGCAGCCTTTTTAAAAAAATAGGACAAGTTTTTTACGCCAAAGCGTTCTGCGTAAAGATACCTTTTAGAAAACTATAAAATTGTTATATGTTCTTAAAGAAAATTTTATTTTAATAATAAA
>NW_025811200.1:0-1548 GCF_022045245.1 Lucilia cuprina
CCGACTATACATTCATACTTGTTTTATATAAAATTGGCTTTTCTGATTGAAAAAGGACATTAAAAGAAACTAAAATACCTAAAGCATATGACAATCATTTCAGATTTATTTATCCAATCAGATTGGAATCTGAAGCCGTTTTTTCCAGTAATCCCTAAAATAAGTTATTATTTAACTAAATTACCACTAGAAATTAGTTTGAGTTAAATTTGATTATTTAGAAATTTTCTTGTTTCGTTATGTTTGAATATAAAAATATGTATATGTACCATTTACATGTATGTATGTGAATCACTTTTTTTAACAACCGGCTTTCAACAAATTTCAAAAAATCGCATATATTAAAAAAGGACGGACACTTTTTGCTTAAGTGTTTCAAAGGGAACTTTTAGAAATTTTAGTGGAATGCCATCCGGTCCAACAGAATTCGTCTTAATGCTAGTCATCGCCTCAAATACCTGCAATTGGTCAACATTTTTAAAAGAGAAGCCACAATGGCAACCAAACGAAAAAAGTCCATTGTCTGTCTGATTTATAGGAGGAAGCAGCGATATTTCATTAAATTCTTCAAGGTCAATCAAATTATCCGCGCTTTCACTGACAATAACACCGTTCGATCTTAATTTAGACCACAATAGAGACTGAGAACACTCCCCAAAAAAACGAATACAGTGAAATTTCCATAGGCGTCTAATAATGGATTTACCTTATTGCGATACTTGCAATATATACGACGATTATCACTAGAGCCCCACTCGCAGTATGCTCGCCATGCTAAATCCCTATTTACCTTAGCAATTTTTAACTCCATAGTCTCCATCCATTTACCTGAAGTAACTCGACAAAATTTCCTTTGTGGTACACTTGCATCCAAGGCACATTTAATAACATGGAAAAAATTTCTGATTGTTTTTCTACACAATTAGTATTATAGAAATCAGTAAAACCTAATCGGTTTAATTGACTTATACATTCATTAACATTTATATTAAAATAATCTCGTTACAAATGTTCTGTTGAAAGGTTAAATTTATTAAGCTTGCAAGATATAGAGATAACGGCATGATTAGAATTCAAGGTAGGATATTGATATTGTATTTTTTTATTCACAAAATTAAAATCTGATACAAAGAAATAATCAATAAGAGTTGAACTGTGATGAAATTAAAATGAGTTTGAACGCTGTTGTCAATAACGGAAAGATTTGATCGGAAACAAAAGTCTCTCACAATATTGGATTTCGAATATAAGTCGGTGTTGAAATCACCCATGACTATAGAATAATTGTATCTACTAGTGATATCAATTATAAGGCCATCGCAATCAGAAAAATTCCCATGAGGCAAATAAATAACCCCTACTAACAGTTTATCATTGCCATTTAAATCTATCTCAACAAACAATGTTTCAATACGACCTTCATCAATAAAATCACCTACAACCCGAACTCTAAATTTTTTAAAAATAAATAAACAAACACCACCACCTCGAGTCCAGCATCTGTCGTTCCTAAAAAGTTGAAAGCCATTAATTGCAATACAAGCATTC
>NW_025811201.1:0-1339 GCF_022045245.1 Lucilia cuprina
TGCAAATATCATTTATAGTTTTCATGTTATAGCAGTGGTTTATATATCTTTTTATTGCATTATAGTTGCCATTTGTTTTGGTATATAATTTGTTGCAGAATATATTTTTAGAAAATAGCTAACTGGATAGATCGGTATAATTATTTTCACAGCTTTAAAAACGCGGTATTTTAAGGTTTCGATATGGCTGCAAATAACATTGGCAGTTTTTACGCTATGACAGTCATTTAGGCATCATTTTAAAGTATTATGATTGCACTTTAATATGGTATATCATTTGTAGCATAATGTGTTCGTCTAAAAAATGGTCAATTTGATAGATCGGTAGAATTATTGTTCTATGTTTAATAAACGCAGTAATCTGAGGTTCCGATATGGTTGCAATTAACTTTGGCAGTTTTCGTGCTAGGACAGTCGTTTATGCACCATTTTAAAGCATTAAAATTGCCATTTGTTTTGGTATATAATTTACCGCATAATGTATTTTTAGAAAATGGCCAGTTGGATAGATCGGTAGAATTATTTTCCCAGGTTTAAAAAGGCGGTAAATTGAGGTTCCGATATGGTTGTGAATAACTTTGACAGTTTTCATGCTATGACAGTCATTTATGCATCATTTTAAAGCATTATGATTGCACTTTAATTTGGTATATCATTTGTGGCATAATGTGTTCGTCTAAAAAATGGTCAATTTGAAGGATCGGTAAAATTGCTGTTCTATGTTAAAAACACTGTGATTTGAGGTTCCGATATGGTTGCAAATGACTTTGACAGTTATAATGCCAGAACAGTCATTTATGCATCATTTTAAAGCATTACAGTTGCACTTTGTTTTGGTGTATAATTTGTGGCATAATCAGTTTTTAAAAAATTGGATAGATCGGTAAATTTATTGGTACAGGTTTAAAAGTGCGGTAATTTAAGGCTCCGATATGGTTGTGAATAACTTTGACAGTTTTCATGCTATGACAGTCATTTATGCATCATTTTAAAGCATTATGATTGCACTTTAATTTGGTATATCAATTGTGGCATAATGTGGTCGTCTAAAAAATGGTCAATTTGAAGGATCGGTAGAATTGTTGTTCTATGTTTAAAAACGCTGTGATTTGAGGTTCCGATATGGTTGCAAATAACTTTGACAGTTTTCATGCCAGGACAATCGTTTATGCACCATTCTAAAGCATTACAGTTGCACATTGTTTTGGTGTACAATTTGTGGCATAATGAATTTTACAAAAATTGGATAGATCGGTATATTTACTGGTACAGGTTTAGAAATGCGGTAATTTAAGGCTCCGATATGGTTGCAAATATCATTTATAGTTTTCATGTTATA
>NW_025811202.1:0-1760 GCF_022045245.1 Lucilia cuprina
CTATCTATCTATCTATCTATCTATCTATCTATCTATCTATCTATCTATCTATCTATCTATCTATCTATCTATCTATCTATCTATCTATCTATTTAACTATTTAACTATTTAACTATCTATCTATCCCCTTTTCTTCCCTAACTATTATCCCATTGTGCATTTCGTTTTCTTCGCACACCGTTAATTTCTTAACTTAAAACCTGCCGAGTTGCCAGTATGTTTGCATATACATACATATGTACACATAGAGAAAAAAACCTCAACTGTTTACGGATATATGAATTATCCTTGACCCTGTTTTAGTGTTTTTGTTTTTGCCACAACATCGTCATCATCTTAACAAAATTTGCAAGATGAAGTAAATATTATGACGACATTTAAGAGTGAAAATTACAAACTTACCTTAATGAAAAATTGCCAATCCATTTTATGTATTTCAGGATGTTCCGTTTCATAAACAAATACCGAATCCATTTTTAAGGAAAAATTTGTTGTTTTATTATTTAGTTAAGGAACTTGTATTTTTTTATATTTAGTTGACAACAATTTGTTTTGTTACAATTAGGCTAAACTAATTTGTTTAAAGTTTGTTGCTATTTGTAACATTTTTTTATATTTATTTATTTTGTTTGTTTGTTTGTTTGTTTTTTGCTCACTCTCACTAGCTTTTAAAGGATAAACAAAGGACTAATGCAGCACAATAATAACAACAAACAGCAGGAGTCGTAGCACAGACAAGCCACAATTACTGTGGGTACGGTCAGTGGCACATTTTCTCCACCACCCTTGTTTTTTTAGTTTTGTTTTTGTCTTTACAAAGAGAGCGGAATTTTATTTGAACGAAGAAAACTTAACGAATGCTTTTGTTCAACAACAAAAAATAGAATTCCTTTAAAACTCGTGCTCATACTTTCAATGTTGATTAAAAGGCAAAATGTTGGAAAAAAAATTGTTGACACCTTTTTTCCCTTGACTCCCTATTATTAAAAACAATGGAAATTTTTCTTTAAAAAAAACTTTTCCATTTGATTTTTTTTCCACTTATTTCTTATTTTTTTCTTTATAATTAAACAATTTTTCATATTTTTCATTCCGTTTTTAACAAAATTTTCCTTGCAAATTTTCTTTTAGCAATACACACATTTACAGCGTCAAACACTCTCACACTCCTCAACACATTTCACTTTAAATAACAAAACATTTATTAATTTCATTGCGCTGTTTAATTTTGCCTTCTAAAAACCATGTCCTTTCACTACTCAACGCTTATTGCAACTGTGTGTGGTAGATATTCTATTTGCCACACATAACACAGCATTAAATGCCGCAAAAAAGCTTTTTGTTTAACTAAAAGAAGCTTTTTTTAACGAATTGTTTAGTTTTTTCTAGATGTGGCAAGGCTGTAGTAGAGTGAGAGCATAGGAAATGAAATGAATTACTAGCGGGATTTTTGAACATATGAGCAAAACAACAGCGTTGCCATAATGTTGTAAAAAAACAACTAAATTTGTGTAATCATATGTAAAGAACGACAACGTTGTGTAGTGGCTGCAAAAGAAATGACTATAGACTAGACTATAGACTAGACTATAGACTAGTCTATAGACTAGACTATAGACCAAACTATAGACCAGACTATAGACTAGACTACTGACTAGTCTATAGACTAGACTATAGACTAGACTATAGACTAGTCTATAGACTAGACTATAGACTAGACTATAGACTAGACTATAGACTAGTCTATAGACTAGACTATA
>NW_025811203.1:0-1809 GCF_022045245.1 Lucilia cuprina
CTAGACTATAGACTAGACTATAGACTAGACTATAGACTAGACTATAGACTAGACTATAGACTAGACTATAGACTAGACTATAGACTAGACTATAGACTAGACTATGGTTAGACTATAGACAAGACAAT
Source organism: Lucilia cuprina (assembly GCF_022045245.1). Taxonomy (NCBI): domain Eukaryota; kingdom Metazoa; phylum Arthropoda; class Insecta; order Diptera; family Calliphoridae; genus Lucilia; species Lucilia cuprina. The sequence goes on from NW_025811203.1 coordinate 129, forward strand.
AGACAAGACTATAGACTGTAGACTATACACTAGATTATACTCTAGACTGTAGACTAGACTAAAGACTAGAGTATAGACTACACTACAGACTAGACTTTAGACAAGACTATAGACACTAGACTTCACTTTAGATGAAATATTTTGCAACTAGTTAACCATTTATTTTTTGGTGATGCTGATTAACAGAAAAATAGCAACAAAAAAGATTTTCTCAACATTGTTCATCGGAAATGTTTGTAACGAGCAAAACTTTAATCTTAAAACTCGGCTGTTGTATGGTTAGTTCTACTCAGTTAAATTTGTCTGTTGTTTGTATTTTTTATACAGAAAAATAAAGGCTTATGTTCAGTTTCCGGCTAAACTTCTTTTTTTACGGAATTTTTGGTATGTTTACAAATACGGTGAAAATTATAAAAAAAAGGAAAAAACTTTTTTAAATTACTCAACAAATATTTGTTGTTAATATATAGGTTGAAAATTGGAAGCAGTGTAGCAACGTTTGGGGATTTTATTGTTGGAGATATGGAAAAACTAAATAACCAACAAAGTTGTACAATTAGGGAAGATTAAAAAAACAATATTAAATTTAATATTCTATAACCTTGGAAACTCGTTAACTGTAATTGGGAAATATTGTATAGATTTTACTTTAAGCCGGAAATAATCAAAAGTGTTGAAATTAAACAAAATTATTAAAGTTTTGGTGTGGATGATGTAATGAAATATCTATGTGCATATATTTTGTTTAAACATGTTTTATGTACATGGATAGTTTTGTTTAAAAAATCTGATGTTATTTTAGCACATGATTTTATAAATCTTCATTCGAACATCATCGATTTTTGGATGTATTTTTTTATAGATTCCACTTACACTAATGTTTTTGACAAATGCTTGTCGATTAATTCGTTTTATTTATTCCCTCTTGTAACAATACCATATGTGTTTTTCTTTAAAATATTATTGTTATTTACGTAAAGTAAATATTAAACTACTTTGTCAAATATCTTCTTTAGTTTATGTTATTTAGTAAAATTTCCAATAAATAATTATTATATATGTATGTATAGAAATATTTTACATAAGCACATCCTATAACACTACATTAGGAAAGGTATTATGTGTTTGTGCTGTTGTTTGTATCACATATGAATACACATGCAAAAAATAGCAATCTTTATAAGTTTAATTATAAGTTCAATTATAAATCTGTCCGTTTCTATAGGCTAATGTATTTAGACTACAGACTACACTAGACACCACTATAAACCGTACTATATATATGGCTATAGACCATACTATAGACTATGCTACACTCCAGACTATAGACTATTCTACAGTCCAGACTATAGACTATTTTACAATCCAGACTATAGACTGTTCTATATGCTAGACTACAGACTATTCTACAGTCCAGACTACAGACTATTCAACAGTCCAGACTATAGATTATTCTATAGTCCAGACTATAGACTATTCTATAGTCCAGACTATAGACTATTATATATTCCAAACTATAGACTATTATATATTCCAAACTATAGACTATTCTATAGTCCAGACTATAGACTACTCTATAGTCCAGACTATAGACTATTCTATTGTCCAGACTATAGACTATTCTATTGTCCAGACTATAGACTATTCTATAGTCCAGACTATAGACTATTCTATTGTCCAG
>NW_025811204.1:0-1393 GCF_022045245.1 Lucilia cuprina
ACTAGAACAGAACTAGAACAGAACTAGAACAGAACTAGAACAGAACTAGAACAGAACTAGAACATAACTAGAACAAAACTAGAACAGAACTAGAACAGAACTAGAACATAACTAGAACAGAACTTTTTCCACAAAATTTCTTAAATCAACCCTCGTTTCTATTTCAACAAAATTTCAACATATTTTAACAATACTTGTATACATATGTGTATAAGTCTAGATAAACATTTTCCTCTATATATATATTTTTATATCGTATGTATATTTAAACTATATTTTAGTTAAAAAACTGTTCATATGTTCACTGTGTGTACTATTAAGGGGTACAAATGCAAATAACGAAAAATTGTCTAAGCAGAGCAAATAAAATAAAAATTACAATATTAACAACAAGTTGGAACATGTTTGAAAATATGTTAAATAAACTCTTACAAGAAGCTTGAGAAATACATGATTTTTTAACGAAAATAAGTAGAGTTTTAAATAAACTAACAATAAAATTTAGTTTACAAAAGAATAGTTCCCTTATATAGACTATAAACGTTTAGTGGAATATATCTTTATAAAACAGAAATTTTCTTAAGAATCTTAGAAATTAAAAAAAAATCTTTTAAATTTATCTTCATTAACATTTTGCTTAAATTCCAAAAATAACTCCTTTTGACCTTTTCAATCAAAAATAGAAACATCAATTTTACATTTCCATAAACTAATAAATTAAATTCATAATTTTTTATTGTTATTGTTGTTTTCTCTAACAGTTCATAAAACAATACATTTCATTTCATTAATGTACATTTAAATAAAAATAAAACTGTTGCCTAACCCGAGGGGGAAGTAAAATTCTTAATTTATGAATGCTAATGGTAACCATGTATACCGCACACACACACACGCTACCAAACATTTCAATACATATTTGCAAATAAAATAAACTCAATGTCTGAACGAGAAAAAAACAAAACAAAGGCAACAAAAAATGAGAAGAGTCTTAAAAAAAATAATATATTCAAATCCCCAGGTAATATTAAGCAGTTGTTTGTTACTATTGGCAACTTTGATTGTTAACCAGAGTTAACCGAGGGATTGTATAGGTAACGTCTACACTGAGAGAATTGATGAAATGACTAGACTATAAACTATACTTCAGACTAGACTTAAGACTAGATTACAATCCAAATTATAGACTTAACATTAGCTATGAACTGTACTAAAGAGTAGACTATAGACCAGACTATAGACTAGACTAGATTATAGACTTTAGACTATAGACTAGACTATAGAATAGACTATAGAATAGACTATAGACTAGACTATAGACTAGACTATAGACTAGACTATAGACTAGACTAGACTATAGACTAGACTATAGACTAGACTATAGACTAGACTA
>NW_025811205.1:0-1805 GCF_022045245.1 Lucilia cuprina
CTAGAACAGAACTAGAACAGAACTAGAACAGAACTAGAACAGAACTAGAACAGAACTAGAACAGAACTAGAACAGAACTAGAACAGAACTAGAACAGAAGTAAAACAGCACTAGAACAGAACTAGAATAGAACTAGAACAGAACTAGAACAGAACTAAAACAGAAATAAAACTGAACTAAAACAGAACTAAATCAGAACTAAAACAGAACTAAAACAGAACTAAAACAGAACTAGAACAGAACTAAAAATGTACTAGAACTGTGATAAATATTAAAAAGACAATTTTTAATATTTATCACATAAATTTAATAATAACACTTATTTTTTGTCTACACCTTAGTTATAAAAAACCACCGAAAAGTCCTTAGATGACAATTATTTTTATTGCCCCCGGCATGTGTGTGTAAACATAATTTAACACCAAAAAACAACAAAACTCTATCCCAGCATTTAAAAACACTTAAACTAGGTAAGTACAAAAGGACTTGCTGCAGCATAACCTGGTCCTTTGGTTGCCTTGCAACTGCAAATAACTACAAAAATAATAATATTTTGTAAATAACATTTATTTACTGTTGAAATTTATATTTTCTTTGTTTTCAGTTGTTGGTATTATTAGGTTGTGTGTTGTTTGTTTATTGTGGTGTTTTTTTATGTGGCGTAAATAATGCGCGTAAAATAAATAGAAAAAAGTGTTAAAAATAAACAGAAATGAAAAACTATATTATCTTTTAAAGTTATTGTTATAGTGTGTGTGAGTGTGTGTTAAAGTGATAAATAAGAATTTTTATTAAGTTTTTAGTTGATGGTGCTAAAGAACCATATTGAAATCGGGTTTCGACAGCAGCGGTCTGTAATTTTTCAAACCATAAGTTCGTTGTCGACGAAACCTGCATATAATGTGGTTAAAACAACTTTAAATAATTTTGAAAATGTGTTGAAAAAAGTATATAAAGTGTAAAAAATTACAATAAATAAATTTAAAACCATTTTTATATTTACATTTTCTATAATTTAATTACAAAATGTAAGTAAGTAATTTTAGAAAATATTTAAAATTCATTTAAAAAAATAAAAAATAATTTGCAAAGCTCTATTTAATATTGCCCAAAAAATATCTAAGAAAACTATTTAATTTAATATTAAAAATCAATCTACAAGAAGTAAAAAATTTAAATAAATTATTGAAATATTGACCTGAGGTCAAAGAACAAAGATAAACAAACTTTAAGTTTTAAAATACAAACTGACACTTTACTAGTAAATTGTATTAGAAGCGAATGCCACATTAAACAGAGTAAGAGTTTTTGGAATTGTGGTTAAAATGACAGAAACATTTGCAAGGGGTAGATAATATTACTGCAGATGAAAGAAAACAGTATCCGTCTCTTAACCAAAAAAAAAGCATATAAGGGTAAAAGCAACAAATTTTACATAAAACCAAAAATACTATTTAATCTAAAAGTCATTTCCATCAAAACCAACAACACCTTTTCAAAAGTGAAAAAAAATATTTATGTAGCTTACCAATTGACCACATAGCCATTGATTTATATAACCTCAAATTCAGTTTTAATTTTAGATTAAGAATTATTAGGAAAATATGACCAACTTTTTATACTTAATTTATATTTGAAACAGAACAAGAACTAGAATAAAATTGGAATGAGAAGAAAAAAAACTGAACTAGAACAGAAGAAGAACAAAACTAGAACAGAACTAGAACAGAACTAGAACAGAACTAGAACAGAACTAGAACAGAACTAGAACAGAACTAGAACAGAACTAGAACAGAACTAGAACA
>NW_025811206.1:0-1960 GCF_022045245.1 Lucilia cuprina
TGACTAGACTATGACTAGACTATGACTAGACTATGACTAGACTATGACTAGACTATGACTAGACTATGACTAGACTATAACTAGACTATGACTAGACTATGACTAGACCTTGCCTAAACTATGACTAGACAATGACACAGGATATTGCTCATTCCATAAACAACAGTCTAGATGTAATTATTTACTATAAACACTGTATTGTATTTCTAATTCTCACTAAAACGTATGATTGATATTGAATTAATTATAATTAAATATTATTCATACGTAAGCTAACTTAAATTTAATATCGAATTAATAATTAAATATTATTCATACGTAAATTAACTTAAATGTTGCACCAACAGTCCAGATGTAATTATTTAAGATAAACATTTTATTGTATTTCTAATTCTCACAACAACGTATGATTGATTTCGAATTAATTATAATTAAAAATTATTCATACATAAGTGAACTAAAATTTTGCATCAAAAATAAAATATTTTAATAAAAAGTTTTTCACTAAAAGTAACTTTTCCTTAAAAAATTCATAATTCACTTTAAAAAAGTTTTACCCCAAAAATTTCATATTTCACAAAAAAAAAATAATTTTTACACAAAATTTATAATTTTTTCACTAAAAACATAAATTAAAAAAAAAAAAACTTTAAAAATAAATTTGACTAAGAGGTTAAATATTCTCAAAAAAATTAGATTTCTTGCCAAAAATACAATTTTATTTTTTATTAAAATATCAAAATATCAAAAATTATTAAAATATAAAAATCCGTAAAAATGTAACAAACTTTAAGTAAAACCATTATATACCACTTACTTTTTAAACTCCATAATAAAAATTCATTAAATTTACTTCTGTGCAATAATTTAAATATTTTAAGGTTCCATAATATTTCGCAAGGCTTATCCAAATTTCAAAAATTTACAACATTATTTAAATTCCATAAAATAGTTTTAATTTAACTAAAACAAAAACAACGAAAACAAAAAAATGTAAATAAAAACTAATTTTATAAAAATTGACTTTTAACACAAAACTATCTCATTAACAACATTTGTTGCTCTTAAGTTTCAAATAAAGTTGCAAATATTTGTCTTTAATATAAAAGAACTAACGGTAATAATAGCGTAATATGTCAACATTTTGACATTTTGAAAAAGTTTACCTGTTAAAAAGTTGTGATGCTTTTGAAATATTTACTATGTATGTGTATAAAAGTTGATACTTTTAAATATAAAAAGTAAACTAAACAAAACAGTGATGGGCACAAAATTTTATGTGAAATATAAATTTTCATTTGTTTTTGTGTGTGTTTCAGGTAACATTTTTATATTTGTAAAAAGTACTTTTTAATGAACAAGTGTCAGCTGTGTTTAAGCAGAATTTCGCTTGCTAAAGTAAAAATGCCCAACTCTGGTATATGTACATGTACTTTCTTGCTGTAAGCTGACCTTGTATTGGTATTTGTATCAGTAATTTTCTATTTATTTTGTTATTTCTTTATTGTTCTCTTTCAAGCAAGAAAGAGAAAAAAGAAGTGTGTTTGTTGTCTGTTAAAAAGTGCAATGTATATTCTTCATAACTGTTTACTTATGATGGATATTACTGTAATGTTTATCGCACGGAAGTTAACTAGACAGACAGACAAACAATCATATAAACAGACATTAAGTTCTTCTTGGTATAAGTCTGTACATCATTCAAGAAGTTTGCTTTTTGTGGTGTTAAGAAAAATTATGATGATGATTATATGATAACGAAAATCATAAGTTTATTAGATGAGGAGATTTATTTTAACACTAAGAAAACCAAATTGTTACTTTCTAGATCTATTTAGTTCTAGTTTAGTTATAGTTCATTTCTAGTTCAGTTCTAGTTCATTTCTAGTTCAGTTCTAGTTCAGTTCTAGTTCAGTTCTAGTTCAGTTCTAGTTCAGTTCTAGTTCAGTTCTAGTTCAGT
>NW_025811207.1:0-1728 GCF_022045245.1 Lucilia cuprina
GTACTATGGCTGTGTACATCCATTTAACTATGTTGGGACTAAGTCCCCATTTCATTCCAAACATCTTACGACAGGTATAGTAGGCGACCGTTGCCTTCTTGACTCTGTACTGGATGTTGAGTTTCCATGAGGTTCAATATTATAGATAATTCAAATAAGTATCTTTTGTAGAACGATAAAGTACCAAAAGTCCCTTTTTATAGGCTCTTACCTAGTCAAGATCCTACATTCTAAATTTCATGTTTCTAGGTTCAATATTATAGAAAATTCAAAAAAGGACCTTTTGTAGAAAAAGTACCAAAAAGTCCGTTTTTATAGGTTCTTACCTAGTCAAGTTCCTACATTCTAAATTTCACGTTTCTAGGTTCAATATTATAGAAAATTCAAAAAAGTACATTTTGTAGAACGAAAAAGTACCAAAAAGTCCCTTTTCATAGGTTATTACCTAGTCAAGGTCCTACATTCTAAATTTCATGTTTCTAGGTTCAATATTATAGGAATTTCTAAAAGTACCTTTTGTAGAACGAAAAAGTACCAAAGAGTAACTTTTTATAGGTTCTTACCTAGCCAAGGTCCTACATAATAAATGTTATGTTTCTGGGTTCAATATTAAAGAAAATTCAAAAAGTACCTTTTATAGAACGAAAAAGTACCTTTTTATAGGTTCTTACCTAGTCAAGGTCCTACATTCTAAATTTCATGTTTCTATAGGTTCTTACCTAGTTAAGGTCCTACATTCTAAATTTCATGTTTCTAGGTTCAATATTACAGAAAATTCAAAAAATACCTTTTGTAGAACGAAAAAGTAACAAAAAGTGCCTTTTTATAGGTTCTTACCTAATCATGGTCCTACATTCTAAATTTCATGTTTCTTGGTTCAATATTATAGAAAATTCAAAAAAGTACCTTTTGTAGAACGAAAAAGTACCAAAAAGTAACTTTTTATAGGTTCTTACCCAGTCAGGGCCCTACATGCTAATTTCGTGTTTCTAGGTTTAATATTAGGAATTATAGGAATTTCAAAAAGTACCTTTTGTAGAACGAAAAAGTACCAAAAAGTCCCTTTTTATAGGTTCTTACCTAGCCAAGGTCCTACATAATAAATGTTATGTTTCTAGGTTCAATATTAAAGAAAATTCAAAAAGTACCTTCTGTAGAACGAAAAAGTACCAAAAAGTCCCTTTTTATAGGTTCTTACCTAGCCAAGGTCCTACATACTAAATGTTATTTTTCTAGGTTCAATATTATAGAAAATTCAAAAAGTACCTTTTGTAGAATGAAAAAGTACCAAAAAGTCCATTTTTATGTGTTCTAGCCTAATCCTGGCTCTACATACTAAATTTCATGTTCCTAAGTTCAATATTATAGAAAATTCAAAAATTACCTTTTGTAAAACGAAAAATGTACCAAAAAGTCCCTTTTTATAGGGTCTTACCTATCAAGGTTCTACATTCTAAATTTCATGTTTCTAGGTTCAATATTATAGAAAATTCAAAAAGTACCTTTTGTAGAACGAAAAAGTACGAAAAAGTCCCCCTTTATGTGTTCTAGCCTAATCCTGGCTCTACATACTAAATTTCATGTTTCTAGGTTCAATATTATAGAAAATTCAAAAAGTACCCTTTTTAGAACGAAAAAGTACCATAAAGTCCCCTTTTATGTATTCTGGACTAATCCGGGCTCTACATACTTAATATCATGTTTCTATGTTCAATATTGTAGAAAATT
>NW_025811208.1:0-1345 GCF_022045245.1 Lucilia cuprina
TCTAGTCTATAGTCTAGTCTATAGTCTAGTCTTTAGTCTTGTCTATAGTCTAGTCTATAGTCTAGTCTATAGTCTAGTCTATAGTCTAGTCTATAGTCTAGAGGAGTCTAAAATTTAGTCTTTAGTCTGGTTTATATACTAGTCTAGTCTCTTTCTAGTGAAATTTATCTTCATGCCTTTTATGGTCATATTTGTTTTAAAAAATCAAATTTTCATATATTCATATTTTTGCATAAAAATTCTCCCACGAAAAAAGCAAAAAGTTAAAGACATTAATTGTTCCCACTCTGCTGTCCTGTTGATTTATTTTTATTATTTAGATGGAATTTCTCCTTTTGGCTTTTTAAAATATTCTTGAGATAAATATTTTTATCATTAATATATTTTTCAAAAATTCCTTGTTAATAACCAACATATTTTTGCTTAATGTTACAAAAATAACTTCTACATTTTGTTATTTTTATTAAGAAAAAAAAAAATAATAATAATAAACAAAATTCCATATAACCAACACGTGTTTTTGTTTATGCTTAATTTGTTGTAATAGAAATGTTTATTCGCAATGACAAGTAATAAACAAATAAATTTGTTTTAATTATTTGAAAAAAAATCTCCCCCAAAATGTTGTGTCATCCTAAAGGAATTTGTAAAGAAAATTATAAAAATTTTATATGAATGAGTATTTTTCTTTTTGGTTTATAGAAAATTGTCATTTTAAAATATTTTTTTAAATAATATATTTTTCTTTTCTGTTGCATTTGTCATTTAACATTGAGTAAGGCCTTTTTGCTGAATTTCTAAAATAAAAACAAATAAAGAACAAAACTATTTAAAACACCCCTACAATGTTTTCTAAATAATACCCACTTCCTATTTGGTGTGTGGTGGGCAAATTTTCAAAAAATGACTGCAAGCCTTCTTTTTGTTCGTTCATTTACCCGTTTATTATGCGTTTTGTATATTTTTATTTGTTTATACAAATTTATGTTCACGTGTATTGATATCTATATATTATTTGGTAAATTGTTGCAATTTATTTGTTGTTTTAATTTTAATATTTATTTCTAAAATATTCGTTTAAATAATAAACATTTTTTTAAATACTTATTTATACAGTTTTGTTAAATTTACTTTAAAATTGTTACATTTAGGGGATTCACTGTGACTATGAGCAACCCCATAAGCTAGTGCGCTCTTTTAAATTTAATTCAGCTACAAATATAATAATAAATATTATAAGTTCAGTTCTAGTTCAGTTCTAGTTCAGTTCTAGTTCAGTTCTAGTTCAGTTCTAGTTCAGTTCTAGTTCAGTTCTAGTTCAGTTCTAATTCAGTTCTAGTTCAGT
>NW_025811209.1:0-1840 GCF_022045245.1 Lucilia cuprina
TTCTGTTCTAGTTCTGTTCTAGTTCTGTTCTAGTTCTGTTCTAGTTCTGTTCTAGTTCTGTTCTAGTTCTGTTCTAGTTCTGTTTTAGTTCTGTTCTAGTTCTGTTCCTCTGTTCTAGTTCTAGTTCTGTTCTAGTTCTGATTGGCTCTTGTGCTTTTGCACAATTAGTTTCAATTTATATTACTATCAGTTTTGTAAAGTACTTTTAATTAGACTTTTTAAATTAAATTGTAGTTGTCAATTAATTGTTAGTTTCTTTAAAATTCACAATAATTTTCTATTGAATAAAGTAGTTTTTAAAGTGGGAACCATTGTACTTCTTATCAATTGAAGTGTTGTATGCATAAAAATTATATATGGACATTAAGCACTTATTAAAGTTATTAAACTATAAATAATTGATTTGAAATACTTAAAAATACATTGGAAACTATTGAAACTTGTTTAGTCTGTTAAAAGCCCTAGATAAAATTGTCGTTGGCAAATTGTGTTTTAAGAAAAATATTTTCCAACAATATATTAATAAACTTAGAATACCTTTTAATTGCTAGTAGGGTATTAATGTAAATAATGCAAATTTTGCATGACCGTATTTTAAAGTGTTTAAAAGCAAATAGTAAAAATATAAAGCAAGGCCATTACAAGCCACAGAAAATCACGTGATGTAATTTGAAACCTAAAGTATAAAGTTTCATAATATTTTGCCAATGATTTAAAAATGTAGTAATAAATGTTAGGAAATAATGATAAAATTCAAAAACAAACTAGAATTTAGGTCATACACATATAAACTAAAGCACAAAAATATACTTAATGTGAAATTTTTGACTCTTTACTATCAAGGACTTCTAGTTCATTTATATACATATTAAACACCTTTAGTAAGACTTTTTTATGTAGGACATCTTATATAAAATACACCATTACATTTAATAACTGTTTATTATATGACTATAATAATAAAATCTACATAACGATTTTTTTGTGACGATGATGATGCTTCAGTTGATATAAGGACATCCTGCTTAAGAAATTATGTAGAATAAGAAAAAGCAGAAACAATATGTGTCCTTCGAACTACGATATAAAAGAATTGTCTTGCCAAAAAATGAGGAAATTATAGTTTACAAAAAAAAAAAAAACTGAACAAGAGAAAAGAACATCATACTGGTACTTTTCATGTCATCACATATAAAGCTCAAATTGTGGTAACATAGTGTTTTGTAAAGGTAGCGCTACACTAAAGAAATAAGTAATATCGATTTTGAAACTGATCTGCATAACTATAGATCAGTTCTTGTTCAGTTCTCGTAATAATCTAGTGGTGTTCCAGTTCTGCTCTAGTTCTGTTCTAGTTTTGTTCTAGTTCTGTTCTAGTTCTGTTCTAATTCTGTTCTAGTTCTGTTCTAGTTCTATTCTAGTTCCGTTCTAGTTCTATTTTAGTTCTGTTCTAGTTCTATTTTAGTTCTGTTCTAGTTCTGTTCTAGTTTAGTTCAGTTCTAGTTCTGTTCTAGTTCTGCTCTAGTTCTGTTCTAGTTCTGTTCTAGTTGTTCTAGTTCAGTTCTAGTTCTGTTCTAGTTCAGTTCTAGTTCTGTTCTAGTTCTGTTCTGTTTTAGTTCTGTTTTAGTTCTGTTCTAGTTCTGTTCTGGTTCTGTTCTGGTTCTGTTCTGGTTCTGTTCTGGTTCTGTTCTGATTCTGATTCTGTTCTGGTTATGTTCTGGTTCTGTTCTGCTTCTGTTCTGGTTCTGTTCTGGTTCTGTTCTGGTTCTGTTCTGGTTCTGTTCTGGTTCTGTTCTGGTTCTGTTCTGGTTCTGTTCTGGTTCTGTTCTGGTTCTGTTCT
>NW_025811210.1:0-1124 GCF_022045245.1 Lucilia cuprina
CCTACTTTGAGCCGCCACAGCTCCGAATACTCGAATACTCCCTGGCTATGCTCACGCCAAATTTTATCCCGATCGGATCAGCCGTTTAGAAACGCCAGATTTATTTCAAAAAAATTCCATTCTGCCCCACTGTGCACTGTGCAATGCCTAATAAATTCCTTAAAATGATCAATCACCCTGGGCCAATAATATTGTTTATAAACTTGTTTATGATTTTCCTTAGAACTCATATGTGCCCTAGTGTGAGTTTCCTTAATAATGGCTTTTTGGTCATCAATATTAACAATATCAATTGCAAAGATTATTGTAAAAACAAACTTGTTGGTAAATATTCCTTTTATTGTTTCCTTAAACTCATGTACATCTTCAGGTCAACAATGTATCGCTGTCACTAAATTTGGTCGTAAAATTTCTTTCAATTTTTTCTTGAGGTTCTCCCTTGTATCAAAATCTATAATGTGTCTAGTTCTATTAAATTGAGTAAGTGATTCATAATTTGTGAAATTGGTTTAAGAGTTTCCTTAATAGTGAGTTCTTCACTACTTTCGGCAGAATGTTGTATAATATGTAAAGACTCGTCATCAGAAATATTATTCGAAACCTGTCTGGAAAGTGCGTCTGCTACATCATTTGTCGCACCTGGCTTATAAACAAATTTTGGGGAATACTCTTCTATAAAAGACATCCACCTCTTAAGTTTTGCATTTGGATTGCAAATGTTGGTGGCTGATGGTCAGTATGTATTTTCAAACCTGCAACACCATACAAATAATTTCTAAAGGTCTTTAGCGACCAAACTATAGCGAATAATTCTTTTTCATTTGTAGCGTAATCTTGTTCAGTAGAAGTCAGTGTTTTTGAAACAAAAATTATAGGTTTACCCTCTTGGGTTAAGACAGCTCCAACTGTTACGTTAGTGTAAATCTTTTATTAAAGTCAGGTTGCGATAGTCAAACTTGGTTAGTTAACAATTTTTTTTAAATATTTAAATGTTTTTTATGTTCTTCTAAATTTTTAGAGTAAACTATTGTATCATCTATATAGACATGGCAAAATTTCCCTATATAGTCTCTTAAAATGTTATCCATGGCGCTTTGGAAAAAGCTTAGAGTACGAAAGGTACT
>NW_025811211.1:0-2067 GCF_022045245.1 Lucilia cuprina
ATAGTCTGGACTATAGAATAGACTATAGTCTGGACTATAGAATAGACTATAGTCTGTACTATAGAATAGACTATAGTCTGGACTATAGAATAGACTATAGTCTGGACTTTAGAATAGACTATAGTGTGGACTATAGAATAGACTATAGTCTTTACTATATAATATACTATAGTCTGTACTATAGATTCGACTGTAGTCTGTACTATAGATTAGACTGTAGTCTGTACTATAAAATAGACTATAGTCTGTACTACAGAATAGACTATAGTCTGGACTATAGAATATACTATAGTATGGACTATAGAATAGACTATAGTCTGGACTGTAGAGTAGACTATAGTCTGGACTATAGAATATACTATAGTCTGGACTATAGAATAGACTATAGTCTTGACTATAGAAAATACTGTAGTCTGGACTATAGAAAAACCTATAGTTTGGACTATAGAATAGACTATAGTCTGGACTATAGAATAGATTTTAGTCTGAACTATAGAATAGTCTTTAGTCTGGACTATGGAATAGACTGTAGAATATTGTCTGAACTATAAAACTGCCTATTATTTGAACTATAGCCTGGACTGTAAAACAAACTATAACCTGCACAAATTTTGCATACCTTTAAGGTACTCTTTTTCTTCCCTCCATTAAAACACAAACAAAAACTACAAGTAGCATACTTTTACGTGATTTATTTACAACCAGGGAAAAACGGTAAATAACGAATTTTATTCGTTAGTAATCGTAAGACAGGGATGTATATTTATTTGCTTGTTTTTTCGTTCAGTGTAAAAAATACGACTTCATTACTTACAAACTTATGTACGTTAAAATTATGGTACATAAATATATACATATTTTCTTTCTCATTTCAAATTTTGTACATACAATTTCTTTATTTCTTTTGTAGTTTTTACATTTATTTATAAATATATGTATGTATGTAGTTTTTGGAGTAATAACAATATGTATTTATGCATGGAATATGTTGCCAGTCTTGACAGTCAGTCTGTCTGTCAGTCAGTTACTTATTATCCATACAATACATCTGGGTATTTTGTGTATTATTTTCTTGCTTTCTTTCTACTTCATTTACTCTCTTTATTTTTGTAAATCAATGGCAGCAGCAAAACAATAATAACTACAACATAAATAAACACCTTTCTTTTGAAAAAAGCATTTTTTTTTCTACAGAAAAAAATACAAACCTGCCCATAAATATTTTTTTGTGGTTCATACAACTAAAACCGGAAGAACTATACACAACTACTTACCATGGCATTCACTTTTTTCGAAACATTTTTTTTGTTATTTCTTCTCTTCAACATTCATATTTTTATTTTTACAAAATTTGTTAAAAATTTTCATATTTATGTTGAGAGCTTTGGTTATATGTCTGTATGTGTGTGAGGAAAAAATGTCATCATTATTATCATTGTGATAAATTTATCTTTTTTTCGGAAGAAATTTCTTTAAAAAAAAATATTTATATTTTTTCACACTTTTATGTTCCCCATTAGTGGCAGCACGGCCTAACAATGGTATGAATTATATACAAAAAATGATAGATATATGGCATAAATTGATGAATGGTTTTGTGTTGATAACTAATGGGTAGAGATACTGGGGTTTTATATAAGATTTCCTTGAGATTTTTTCCTAGAAATTACTAAGAAATATTTGCTTAATTATGATAAAATTTAAGGCTTTAAATTGCAGAAGTTGAAAAGGACTGGACTATAGATTGCTCTATAGTCCAGACTATAGATTGCTCTATAGTCCAGACTATAGATTGCTTTATAGTCCAGACTATAGATTGCTTTATAGTCCAGACTATAGATTGCTTTATAGTCCAGACTATAGATTGCTCTATAGTCCAGACTATAGATTGCTCTATAGTCCAGACTATAGATTGCTCTATAGTCTAGACTATAGATAGCTCTATAGTCCAGACTATATATTGCTCTATAGTCCAGACTATAGATTGCTCTATAGTCCAGACTATAGATTGCTCTATAGTCCAGACTATAGATTGCTCTATAGTCCAGACTATAGATTGCTCTATAG
>NW_025811212.1:0-2047 GCF_022045245.1 Lucilia cuprina
AGTCATAGTCTAGTCATAGTCTAGTCATAGTCTAGTCATAGTCTAGTCATAGTCTAGTCATAGTCTAGTCATAGTCTAGTCATAGTCTAGTCATAGTCTAGTTGTAGTATAGTCCTTTCGTAATGTAGTCATAGTCTAATCAATATTTTCAATCGGTATAGAGTACTTCCACATAAACGTCTCCATTTATTTAACTGTTAGTAGAAACATAGTTAGTTTGTCTGTATTGTTGCCATATTATTTTGTTAACGTAACAAATACGCATACTATTGTTTTATAAAAAAGCCATTTGGAATTAATATTAATCATACGTAGCGATGTCTTTCATAAGCAAGTGCGTTACATGTGAATGAACATTATATCTGTAAAATACTACCATAACAAATACATTAACATGTAGCTACACACTTTCACAAACATGGGCAATTATGTCTATTAAATACATACTTACGGGCACATGTTTGTATGTCTACATACATACATATATAGTTAGATAGTCAACATTCTTATATAATTTAAACCCGTATTGTTTATTTTTCAACATGGCATTAATTTTGTAATCAATAATAAAATTCTATGATATACTTTTTGCGCAACACTTTTTTACAGGATTTTCGGCTTTCCCTACAACATTGAACTCTTAAAAGGAATTTGTCATTATGAAACAAACAGTTGCCATTTTTTTGTAACTCAACAACTCAAAATATATACATAATAAAAGAAAAGACATAAGAATGAAAATCTATTGATGATTATTGTTTTTTTGTACATATTGTATGTTATATATTTAGCACAGACTTTATGAATGGTTTCTGATTAAACACTACACAATACCAGATGCGCTTTAACCCCTCGGCTAGAGTGCAAAAGAAAATAAGAAAACGAAGAAGAAAAAAGAGGTTCAAATCTCTGTAGGACTTAAAAAGAAAACAAAAGATGTTGCTTTTTGTTTTGCCATACACAGATACCCAGACAAGGGATTGAAGGAAGTTCTTAACATTTTTTGCTTGTATGTGTGTAGCTAAATTTGACCTTTTTTGTGATTTCGAGAAAATGTTAACAGGATTGAAAGTTTAAAATTGATGGGTATTGGGTTTGTATAGTCTGTTAAGAAAGGTTAAAATTAAATTATGGGTAAGTGAGTTTAAAACTCAAGGGTATTTTCTTAAGGGCATCTATATGGAAATTATAAGAAAAAGTGTTAGGAAGTAATTAAATAATTTTATTTTAATTTGTTGCTTTAAGCAAATTATATACAATTAGCGACATCCAAACTATATCAAAAATTTAAAAATATATTCATAGCAGTTGCAGATTATATTGATTTAAATAGACCTTTTAAAAAAAATTACTCACTCATAAGAATTCCTTACGATGGAAGTTTCATTGTCAAAAAGAATCCATGAAGATTTTCCAAGCTCAAAAAGTTTTAAAAATTTTCTGAATATTTGTTCATAGTTAAGTATTAGTTATCTTACTAACACATTCGGCCTCAATATAAACTCACAAGTAAGTGTAACTTGTTGTGAATTGAATAGAAAATTTAACGTTTGACAAGAATTTTGGAAAAAAACAAAGTTCACAACTTTACCAAAAAAAAAAAAAAAAAAATGACAATAGTGCATTTTTTATCTACAGCTTTAATTTTGTGAAATGCATTCGAGTTAAAATCTACATGTCTTCTAGCAGAATTCTTACCAGTGCAAGCTGTTTTATTGTTAAGCAAACTAACCATGAACATGTTCAATAACTTTTTTACTGCCATCAATAGTACATGAAAATAAACTACTACTACTACTACTACTTGTTTTATTAAAGCAACTACTGGTATAACGAGCTACTGCAATTGTTATGCAAAACTGATGATTTTTTTATTTAAAGAAATAATTCACTTTCATTTTATTATCTTTTCAACAGTCTTGTCTATAGTTCAGTCTATAATCTAGTCTATAGACTAGACTATAGACTAGACTATAGACTAGACTATAGACTAGACTATAGACTAGACTATAGACTAGACTATAGACTAGACTATAGACTAGACTAT
>NW_025811213.1:0-1608 GCF_022045245.1 Lucilia cuprina
AACTAGAACAGAACTAGAACAGAACTAGAACAGAACTAGAACAGAACTAGAACAGAACTAGAACAGAACTAGAACAGAACTAGAACAGAACTAGAACAGAACTTGTACTAAACTATAACTTAACCAGAACTGAGACAAAAATCAAAAATTTTTAACTTAATTGAAGATGGCAACTTTTAAATATTAAAACTCATTTTTTTAATATTTTTTCATGTGGTTATATGTTCTTGCATTAAAGTCAAAAGTTATTGTCAAAAAAAAAAAAAATAAAAAAAATAATAATAAAACCTTTGAAAACAGCAACTGTAAAATATTCCCTTACCTATTTTAGAATTCCTGACAATTCTCTCTACAGAATTTCACGTTCAACTTAAGGTTGACAAACTTTTACCATTAAAAATTTCAATTGTTTAAAAAAAAACCTTAGGCATAATTTAAAAAAAAATCAATGTACATTAAAATCAATATTGTAAATCCTGTTCATTATTCATGGTAATGAATAATGAACATTTTAATACTTGTACTTCCAGGGTATTTGTATAAAAACTCCCCCTGCTGTGTATGTGTGTGGCATGCAATTTCTTAGCAGTTACAATGACTGTTAAACATTTCACAAAATTCTTTTTTGGAGGCATAAAAAGTAAACGCAAAACTGACATTTATTCATGTTAACATGTTGGCATTGTATAAAGAATTGATAGCTTGGAGTCAACGTTGGAGATGGTTGAGGGAGATAGGAATAATGCACCCTTAAGACTGTACTGTACGCAAAGCAAGCAAGCTTTTGCTAATTCATGAGGAATTCTCTTTTTTTTTTTGTTTCTCCACAGAATATCTGTGCACAGTGAGCCATTCAGTCATTCATTTGCTGTAAGTAGACAGAATTACATCAACTGAGAATTCCCAATTTAATGAAACGACTCAAAAGGAATAAAATAAAAAAACTACCCTTAGCTAGTTACAAGGCAGTAAAATATATCTATTAAATAAGTAGTAGTAGTCAATGTAAATCATTACCCATATGTGTTCCAGACATAAAGACATGTATTTAGCAAACCTCAAGAGGTTGAGTAGCAAGTAGGTGGTGTTAGCAGTGGGTGGAAGGGGGTATGCTCTTTAAGCAGTTTGGGGTTTTAAAGACCCTTTTTTGAAAAATATACTATAATTTAAGGGTTGATTTCCAACTTTTCCCTTATTTCAATTTATGCTTAGGTTTGGTCCTAAGTGCATTTCTTAGAAATTATTCTTTGAATTTAATGGTACTCAAACACTTTACGAAACGAGTACTTGGGTTTCGACTTGGGGAATGCTACAAATCAATAGGCTTTTGATAAGAAATAATTTATTCTTTTTTTTTGACACATAACTATTATTTTGATTGTTAGTCGTGCAGAAATATTGGGTGAGCTACAGGATGTTAATATATTCTTTGAAAACAGAAAAAATTTAGAGAAATTGAAAGAGAACTGAATAAGAACTAAACTAGAACTGAACTGGAAATGAAATAGAACTGAACTAGAACTGAACTAGAACTGAACTAGAACTGAACTAGAACTGAACTAGAACTGAACTAGAACTGAACTTGAACTGAACTAGAACTGAACTAGA
>NW_025811214.1:0-1393 GCF_022045245.1 Lucilia cuprina
CTATAGTCTAGTCTATAGACTAGTCTATAGTCTAGTCTATAGTCTAGTCTATAGTCTAGTCTATAGTCTAGTCTATAGTCTAGTCTACAGTCTAGTCTATAGTCTAGTTTACCGTCTACACTATAGTCTTGTCTATAGTTCAGTCTATAGTCTAGTATATAGTAGAGTCTATGTTCTAGTCTATGGTCTCGTATCTTCTACTCTAGACTATCGTCCATAGTCTAGTTAATCTGTTAATCTGTGCTTAATCTGTACTATAGTAAGTCTGTACTACAGTCTACTCCATAGTATTGTATAATATTTACTCTATTCCATTGAAAAATGTCTTTTCTAACGTTTTGGATTATAGATTGGCCACTTTAAACTAATAATCCACAACATATTGCCCACATATTTTGTTCTATACTGTTCTGCATTCCTTTTTCCTAAAGCAATGTCTTCAAAAGTCTTTGATTTTTCCTTATTTTTTTCTCCACGATATTTACAATAAGAATTTTTTGTTTTACCTATTAAGCCTTTGTCTTGAGTTGTGTTGTGGTGATGTTTTGACATTCTATGGCTTGTCCGCCCCACCATGTGTCCCTTTGCCTGTCTGTCTTACTATCTAGATTCATAGTTTTTTATGTGTTTTTTTCATTTAAAGATGTTTATAAGTGGAAATAAAATATTACCTACACATGTGTAAAAATAAATATGTAGATTGTTGTCTCCTGATACGAGTAGAAAAAAAAAGAAATATATATTTTTGTAGACCCATAACTAGAAGAAAAAGAAATCTACATGCACATACATATTAGTGCTGCAAGTATATTGGACTTTCTACATTCAATTGAAATTATTTTAATGCTTTACTTGGGTTTTGTTTGATTTGATTATCAAATGCAATAATCGTATTGAGAGCCTTAACTTGACATTAATAAGTTTGTTGTGTTTAATCATTAAATTGATAAACTTTAATAATATATGACAATTTGTCTGTGAAAAAATGGGGAAAATCTACTGCACCCACTCCGTGTTTATACCGGAGTTTTTTTTGTTTATTTCCGGGATTAAGGTTTTTTCTTTCAATTAAAATTTTCATAAATTAAAAAATGTTTATCTGCTTTAGATATTTATAAATCATAGACAACAGATAGACTACAATAAAATATAGATTCCACACTAGTCCTCGGACAAGACTATAGGGTAGACTGTAGGCTAGTCTGTAGACTAGGCTATAGTGTAGACTATAGACTAGACTATAGACTAGATTATATACTAGACTATAGACTAGACTATAGACCAGACTATAGACTACATTATAGACTAGACTATAGACTACACTATAGACTAGACTATAGACTAGACTATAGACTAGACTATAGACTAGACTATAGACTAGACTATAGACTAG
>NW_025811215.1:0-1227 GCF_022045245.1 Lucilia cuprina
ATAGTCTAGTCTATAGTCTAGTCTATAGTCTAGTCTATAGTCTAGTCTATAGTCTAGTCTATAGTTTAGTCTATAGTCTAGTCTATAGTCTTGTCTATAGTCTAGTCTGTAGTCTTGTCTATAGTCTAGTCTGTAGTCTATAGTTTATATATATTCTAATCTAAACTTTGGATTTTTCAATTGTAATCTGTATTGCTAGAAGCAGAACAATTGCCAACTCTAAGTATAAACTTAAAAATCTTGTCACACAATTGTATAAACGCCATTATATTGACAAGTTATGTACTATATAACCAAATTCTGTCTACTTATAATATTATGCTGAAATACATATATAAATTTAAAATTTCGAAAAAATAAATATTCAGACATTTTCTCCTAATTATAAACATTTAAATGTCAAAACATTCTTTACGCCATATTTTTAAACAATTTAGTTAATTAAGTTAAAAAAACAATTGCAAAAATATATAAATCATTAATCATTTAATTTATTAAAATTGAAGGATTGTAAAATACGTATGTTTATTCTAACAACAATAGACACACACCAAAAAATAACAAAATCTATTTATTTATTAATATCCTGATTCCAAGTAATTTATTAAATTAAACCCCTGTATGTATTATTCCTCGATAAAAAAAACAACAATATACTTGTAATTGAATTAGAGTGAAGTTAAAAGAAACAAATTGTAATAGAAGAGAAATATTAAACAACCTTAAGAGAGTTTTAAAAATCACACATGAGCATTGCAACGAAACGGTTCATAATAGTGGTTTTAGTTTAAAGGATAGGTTTACTAAAAAGAAAATGTTCTTGTGCTTAACAGTTCATAAAATGATGTGTAAAAGGAAAGACATAAATATTATATGAAACACTGAACGTAACATATGTACATATTTATGTTTGTGACATTTTAACAGGACCCTTTCATAAATATTTTGGTCAAAATTATGAAACAAACAGATAAATTTTACAAAATTTATGTATTTAAATAATGTTAATGACATAGTTTTATATTAATCCCTAGTCTTCCAGCTCCAGTTCAGTTCTAGTTCAGTTCCAGTTCAGTTCCAGTTCAGTTCTAGTTCAGTTCCAGTTCAGTCCCAGTTCATTTCTAGTTCAGTTCTGGTTCAGTTCTGGTTCAGTTCTAGTTCAGTTCTAGTTCAGTTCTGGTTCAGTTCTGGTTCAGTTCTAGTTCAGTTCTAGTTCAGTTCTAGTTC
>NW_025811216.1:0-1468 GCF_022045245.1 Lucilia cuprina
TATAGTCTAGTCTATAGTCTAGTCTATAGTCTAGTCTATAGTCTAGTCTATAGTCTAGTCTATAGTCTAGTCTATAGTCTAGTCTATAGTTTAGTCTATAGTCTTGTCGATAGTCTTGTCGATAGTCTAGTCTATAGTCTAGTCTATAGTCTAGTCTATAGTCTAGTCTATAGTCTAGTACAATCAACAATATATAATACAGTTGGGTGAATTCTATATCTTGTTTGATATTTCATGCACAATTGATATTAATCATACGTCCTGTTGTACATCAAAGATATATAAACTAAAATTTAAAACAGTTTCACAAAAATTATTCCACATAAATTGTTTTAAACTTAAATCATCTATAAATACAAATAAAGTATATTTTTAGATTCTATTTAAATTTCTACAATCTCATTGCACTACAAACTTGTAGTTGCTACAAATGTTATTGTTTTTGTATATTTGCTACATGTTGACATTATTGTAATACAAACATGATGATGATGACGATAATGCTATTGTAGTTGTTGCTGTTGAACTTTGTTATTAATGCTACATTGTTTGTATGTCAGGCTGAAAGAGACAAACAGGCTGTCGGGCAGGCGTAAGTCTACTCCTGCCTTAAATTGTATAATAAGTGTCTGCTGGCATGATTTCAGTTATGTATTCCTCTGTATAAACGACATTTTGTATGAATAAATCTGCTGCCAAGCATTTGAATGGTATGATGTGTATACAACACTGTGATGAATTTCAATTTCGTGTTAAAGTAATTTGTCACTAACACGCCTACAAATGTACAAAAAAATTTTATTTTCCAAAAAACAACCAAATGGAAAATCTTCTATTTTTCGTGGCATCATCCTCTAACAAATCTTACACCACAATGCAATGTTGAACATATCAAGGTATTTAGTATTTAAAACATGTCAAGCTAATAAATTTTCAAATTGCAGTTACTAACAGGACTACTAAATTCATCTACATGAAATGTTAGTTAGTTATACATGGATATATACATATGTATGTATTCATACATAGCTCATGATTAAATTAGAAGAAAATAAGCAAATGTTTGTTGATGAGAAGAGGGACGAAAGAACAAAAATAATTTAAAAATCATTGCCCAGAAAATAAGTTTTTTGCAATAAACTAAATGAAATTGTTTAAAACAGATATTAAAAGTTAAAAAAAGTTAAATTAATTAGATTTTGTTACAACTGAGAGCATTTACACTCATACACATGTAATTTGGAAGTAGAATAATGATGTCAAGAAGGAATAAATTTAAATAAAATATTTGATGCAATAACTTATTTAAAATTTTGTTTAATCTAATACAGTTCTAGTTCTGTTCTCGTTCTGTTCCAGTTCTGTTCTAGATCTGTTCCAGTTCTGTTCTAGTTCTGTTCTAGTTCTGTTCTAGTTCTGTTCTAGTTCTGTTCTAGTTCTGTTCTAGTTCTGTTCTAGTTCTGTTCTA
>NW_025811217.1:0-1879 GCF_022045245.1 Lucilia cuprina
TATAGACTAGACTATAGACTAGACTATAGACTAGACTATAGACTAGACAATAGACTAGACTATAGACTAGACTATAGACTAGACTATAGACTAGACTATAGACTAGGCAATGGACTAGACTATATATTGGACTATAGACTAGACTGTTGACTAGGCTGTATTATAGAGTTATCTAAATTAAATGTTTATTACGAATGGAAAATTCCGAATCTGAATTTCTTAATAATAATATCTGAAGATAGTTTCTACCGCATTTCTGTGCAAAATAGTATTGGCTAAACATACTAATATATTTATAAAAACAAACAACTTTCTACAACAAATAGTAACAGATTGTTAGAATTGCTGCTGCTGAATTTTTAAAACAGACATAGAACAAACGTATAAACATTTTGTGGCAAGAATATATATAAACATATAAAAGCATAATTTAAGTGTATAAATTGCTTCTCTGTAGATGTTTTGTTAGAAACACTGCTTTCAACCACTCGTTAACACTTTTGTTTACATAAAAATAATTCCCGGACACTTGAAGGATAAACAATAGGTTTTTGAGTTTCGAGTTTAGAATACAACAACAACAAGAAACCACAAACAACAATAACAAAACACGATTACAGTGATTATAACAATGAGACCAAAAAAAAAAAAAAAAACAACAACAAAATTCTATATAAACCACAAAATCAACTAATGTTGCAAAATAGAAACAGAAGCATACAACATGGGGAATACTTACATATTCGTACATAGTTAAGCAATATGCCACATTATACATACGTGCAACACAACTGCTGCATAAGTTAACAAAATAAACACAAAAACAACACATAACAATAATGGCAACAATGGCAGTGGCAATGGGAATAGATAAAAACCTAAAACCACATTAACACCCGCCCTTGTACAAAAAAAAAAAAACACATAAAAAATATAAGGAACAGCGTTGGCAGCACCAACATCATTTTGAACTAGAAGAGGATTTCAAACCGTTAAGTATCTGTAGAGAAGGGTAACGAATTTTAGTTAGTTTCGTTTCTATTATGCCTTTGTTAAGTATAAAGTTGCTTTTCGTAATATTGGGAAAATAGCACATATGTTGTTGCAACAACAACAACAGCAACATGTTAACTCTTGTTAAATTACATACAACAACCCATAGAGAATAACGATAATAAAATAAACTCATATCGTTAGCCATTTTGTATACTAGATGTTGCATGAACTTCAGTTATAAACACACATCCATACATATGTAACACTCATGTGATGATAGTGGTAAGAATAATGTTGTACGAGTATTTAGTTAAACTGCTTGTTTTTCGTTTATAACTTTGTCTGTCTGTCTGTCCTTCCCTGTATTGTATTGTAGGTTTGTATTTTTTCTAGTTTAGCGACGACAGCAGTAAAATAGATAATCCTGCGCAACAGCAGGATGATAAAGGAAATAATGCTTTCACCAGACTTTAATAATAGGAAATGAAACAGCAGCAGCTAACAAAAAAAACAAGTAAAAATTGTATAAAAAAACATCAACATTTTGTTTATGGATTGTGAAATTGCTAAGAGAAAATAAGCCACCATATGAAACCATTTCATTATGTGAAATAATTTTTCCATGATAGTGATATTTTCCAAGGGATTAAGTTTTTTCTCTGCCTAATGCACAGAATAGGGTCCAGACAACTGGCCAGCATGTAACATGGTTTCCAAACCAAATTATAAACTAATTTTCTTCTTGACGAGATTACTATAGTATAGACTATAGTCTAGACTATAGTCCAGACTATAGTCCAGACTATAGTCCAGACTATAGTCCAGACTATAGTCCAGACTATAGTCCAGACTATAGTCCAGACTATAGTCCAGACTATAGTCC
>NW_025811218.1:0-1494 GCF_022045245.1 Lucilia cuprina
AACTAGAACTGAACTAGAACTGAACTAGAACTGAACTAGAACTGAACTAGAACTGAACTAGAACTGAACTAGAACTGAACTAGAACTGAACTAAAACTGAACTAGAAGGGAACTAATTAATTTTTATTATTTATCTCGATTACGATAGTGAAGCACAAAAATTATGAATTCATATAAAATTATTTATTTACCTTGAAGTTAAACTTAAATTGACAATCTGACAGAAGTTAATTTTGACAAGCAACAAAAACAAATCAAAATACATACAGTAATAAAATGTATCCCGGGAATACTGACGAACTTGATAAAGAATTTTTATAAGTTGTAATTTTTTTATACTTGTTTTTGATGCGACACAACTTGAATTTGTTAAATTGACATTTGACATTGAGTTGAACGGAGGAAATGTTTTTCAAAAAAACAAGTTGAAATGTTTGTAACTATAACTGTCCTGCCTTCAAACATACATACCCGTCAGAACGAAAGAGCCAAAAAATACAAAATTCTATAGTTGTTAATGGGTGACTGTAGAGAGCATAAAATTTGACTATAAAATGTATATTTTATACTGTAAATACCAAAGGAAAAACATGTTTTTCATATTAAGTGTTTATTTTTTTGCAGCAAAAATATAAGAAAGTTTTCCGTTACATTTTATTTATTTTTTTATGTTTGCCCAAAAAAGTTTTTATATTTATCCAAACCTCCTGACAGTTAAAAACTTTTTACATTATAATTTTTCTTTTTAAATATTAATTAGAAAATTTTGGGCCAAAACTGTTATGAAAAATAAAAAAAAAACATAAAAACAAATTTGCAAATAAATTTAAGTTAATAAGCCAAAACCCGCAAAGCAACAGAAAAGCAGAAGAAATATATACAGAAATATTTAAATAAGAAAAATCTTATGACATTAAAATTAAATATTTAAACAAATTTACAACACTGTAACCTACAATTTAAATTTTAAAATATATGATTTCTTTAACAAAATTTCTAGACAAAATTTCAACAACTTTATTAAAAAACACTTTTTAAAATACGTAATTTTTCTCTATTTAAATGTAAAATAACAAGCAAATAAATTAAATGGATTTTATTTTAAATAATAGATCAATAAACTACAAAAATCATGTAAAATTGAAAACAGGGAAACAGGGAAGTGAAATACTAAGTTTAGAAAATGAGGAAAACAAAACTCGAATACTGAATGAAACCAATTAATCAAAATTCTAATTGAATCAACTATTATACGCTTTATACATACAAAAGTACTAAGTAGTGCAATGATATTGTAGAGTGTTGTTGATGTTGGTTAGATACATGAACCTAAGTATTGAGAACATTAGGGCAACTCTTAACTATTAAAAAAAGTCGGGACTAACGATTAGAACAGAACTAGAACAGAACTAGAACAGAACTAGAACAGAACTAGAACAGAACTAGAACAGAACTAGAACAGAACTAGAACTAGAACAGAACTAGAACAGAACT
>NW_025811219.1:0-2640 GCF_022045245.1 Lucilia cuprina
CAGTCTATAGTCGAGACTATAGAACAGTCTATAGTCGAGACTATAGAACAGTCTATAGTCGAGACTATAGAACAGTCTGTAGTCGAGACTATAGAACAGTCTATAGTCAAGACTATAGCACAGTCAATAGCCGAGACTATAGAACAGTCTATAGACGAGACTATAGAACAGTCTATAGTAGAGACTAGAAAACAGCCTATAGTGCAGACTATAACACTTTCTACAGTCTAGACTATAGAACTGTCTATGGAGCAGACTATAGAACAGTCTATAGTCCAGACATTATAATACTCTATAGTCCAAAGATTTCTTCAATCAATCTTTAACTTCTCTTAAAATTATTTTAGTTAAATTTCGAAAAACATTAAAAATTATTATTCTACCTAAAATCAATTCATTTGTTTATTTTAATGTATAAAAATTTACTTACAACTCAATATGAACTCATTTAAGAATTTTAAAAACAAAACAGAAAAATCTAAAAAAGAAATTCTAAAGCAGCTGGCATTACTCCCAAAATGTCTGGCAGAGATTTTTTTGTATTTATTGGAATAATTTTGCTTCTTTTTTTATTATTCAGCCATAAGACAATTTGGATATTAAACATACAGCCAACAACTGTGTAAAACACACATACATACTACAGTCGTTCGTTCCTACTTAAGAACTGGCAAAAAAACATTACAACAAAATTCATATACTTTTACTGCTGTTGGTCTATGTACTTGAACCTACAGCATTGCCAATTGAAGTTTGAAAAAATTTCTGATTAAATTTTAAAATTTATGAATTTTGCTTTACATTTGTAAAATAGTTTAAAAGTTTTCGAAATACAATTAAAAATGGTGTCCTTTAGTTTGTATTTGAAAAAAATGAAAAGGGATGTAATATCGAAAGCGGCACAAGTACAAGAAATAACTGAACAGAAATCACTGGCAATTGCAGGATGAGCCAAGGGGAATAGTGTGGTGGTAGTGTGGCAGTGGCATGAAATAACAGCTGCTATTGCAATAATTCTTATTACCAAAAGTAGATGCCAGATGAAGTACAGATGATGGCATAAACTTATGTTAAGATTAACTTACATACAACATATTTATTCCAACGACGTATTTTACTGCAGGCACGGGAATACCAACAAATAGGGAACGAAAAGAGGGAGACGAAACTAAGACTGAGTGAAATGGAAATAAAAGATGAATGTTTCTTTTGCAAATGTCTGCTACAGATTGAACCCAAGTCAAAAAAAAAAAAAACAATTGCCAAAAGGCAACAATAACAATTGTACATACATATAACAATATCAATACTCTTGACGAAAAATACTCTAGAAAAAAGTTGGAAAATAATAAAGCAATTGAATAAATTTAAAAACCGAAAACATTAAAAAGAAACAGAAATATTTAGAATTTATAAAAAAAGTTTTTCGTATTTTAAATGAACTTCGTAAGATACTTACATACAAACAAAAGTACATATGTATTTAATGAAATACAATTACCGGAGGTATTGCAATATTTTACGAGGGTTGTGAGAGAAATTGGATAAACTATAATTCATATAATTGACTGGTATATAGCTAAGACTACAGAGTGGTCTACAGTCCAGTTTATAGAGTAGTCTATAGCCTAGACTATAGAGTAGTCTATAGTCCAGGCTATAGAGTAGTCTATAGTCCAAATTATATAGTAGTTTATAGT
This sequence comes from Lucilia cuprina, assembly GCF_022045245.1. Lineage (NCBI taxonomy): Eukaryota > Metazoa > Arthropoda > Insecta > Diptera > Calliphoridae > Lucilia > Lucilia cuprina. Next base: position 1,701 of record NW_025811219.1, read on the forward strand.
CTAGACTAGAGAGTAGTCTATAGTCCAGATTGTAGAGTAGTCTATAGTCCAGACTATAGACTACACTATAGAGTAGTATCTAGTCCAGACTGTAGGGTAGTTTATAGACCACTCTATAGAGTAGTCTATAGTACAGACTATAGAGTACTATTCTATAAACTATAGAGTTGTTTATAATACAGACTATAGAGAAGTCTTTAGTCCAAAATATAGAGAAGTCTATAGTCCAGACAGTAGAGAAGTCTATAGTCCAGACTATAGAGAAGTCTATTGTCCAAACTATAGCGAAGACTATAGTTCAGACTATGGAGTAGTCTATAGACCAAGTATATAGTAGTCTGTAATCCAGACTATAGAGTAGTCTATAGTCCAGACTATAGAGTAGTCTAAAGACCACACTATAGAGTAGTATATAGTCCAGACTATAAAGTAGTCTAAAGTCTAGACTATAGAGTAGTCTATAGTCCAGAATATAGAGTAGTCTATAGTTCAGTCTAAAGAGTAGTCTATAGTCCAGACTATAGAGTAGTCTATAGTCCAGTCTAAAGAGTAGTCTATAGTCCAGTCTAAAGAGTAGTCTATAGTCCAGACTATAGAGTAGTCTATAGTCCAGGCTGTAGAGTAGTGTATAGTCCAGACTATAGAGTAGTCTATAGTCCATACTATAGAATAGAATTTATTCCAGACTGTAGAGTAGTCTAAGGACCACACTATAGAGTATTCTAAAGCCCACACTATAGAGTAGTCTATAGTCCAGACTATAGAGTAGTCTATAGTCTATACTAAAGAGTAGTTTATAGTCTAGGCTATAGAGTAGTCTATAGTCTAGACTATAGAGTAGTCTATAGTCCAGTCTATAGAGTATAGCCCAGACTAAAGAGTAGATTATAGAGTAGTCTATAGTCCAGACTATAGAGTAGTCTATAGTCCAGACTATAGA
>NW_025811220.1:0-1582 GCF_022045245.1 Lucilia cuprina
GTCGAGGTCCCCCTTCTGAATCCAAATTGTCGGTTATTTAGAAGTTTGTTTGTGGAAACAAACCACCATAACCTATTAGCCACAATTTTGTCCAGGACTTTTGATAAACAAGGATTTAATGAAATAGGGCGATAAGAGTTTAACATAGTCAAGTCTTTACCGGGTTTAGGTATGGGTATAACGACACTGGTTTTGAATTGTTGGGGAATATAATTTTGAAATATGTTGTTAAATAAACCTAAAATTCTTAATTTCATGTTATGTGTAAGCGTTTTCAGCATTGGATATGAAATTCTATCTAATCCTGGTGTTTTGCCCTTTAAATTTCTCAAAGTTAAGGAGAGTTCATTGATGTTGATATTGCCCTCAATTTCGAAGGCGCTAGGGCATGCTATGGTAGCTTGGTAGTTTAGTGTTGAGTTCCGTTTATTATTTCTAAAACTATCTGAAAAATTAGAGTCGGAAGAATTGTTAGACCAAAATTTACCAAATTCTTGACATATTTTCATTCTGTCGATTACCGTAACGTCAGGATCCTCCAATGTAGAGATGCAATGTATTTTTGTGGTTATTTTATAACCAGTAAAATTTCGAATGTTTGTCCATATTTTGTCCAAAGGAGTATTTGGATTAATTGAAGCTGTAAAGGAGGAGATTGATTCTCTTTTTGCTAATTTAATTTGCCTTTTATATAGAGCATTTGATTTCTTATAATTAAGTAGATTCGTTTGAGTAATATTTCTCTTAAAAATATGCCAGAGTCTATTCTTTTCCATTTTAAGTTTTTCCAGATCTCTATTCCACCATGAAACTTTCCCTGGCTTTATTCGAGACTGAGGAATGGATGCATTAGCGGCCTCCATTATAGTTTTACATATGTTCGCAGTTTCCTTATTTATGTTCGAAGAAATTGGTCTTTTGTTTTCCAATTCAATGCAATAGTTTTGAAATTTGGACCAGTTTGCAAGCTTCAAATTAAATTTAGGTTTGAACAAAGGTGTAACAATAGAGTTTAATGGGAATAATGAAATAATCACTGGAAAATGGTCACTACCAAAAAGATTATCCTCAGTTTTCCATTCAGCCTCTGAAGCCAAACTTGGAGAACAAAAAGTTACGTCTACATGTGAAAATGTTCCATGGGTATTTAAGTGAGTTGGAGAATTGTCATTAAGTAAAACAAAATCAGAGTTATTAATATAGACAAAAAGAATAGTGCCAGTTCGGTTGTTCGTGATTGAGCCCCAACTTGTATGTTGACTGTTGAAGTCACCTGTAATAATTGATTGTCTATTAGATGTGAAAATATTTTCGAGGTTATTAATATTAAAATTGCTTGGTGGAGCTATGTATGAACAGAACACATTGAATTTAATTTTTGAAATTATCTCTACACATACCGTGTCAAAGTCCCTTGCAACATTAATATGTTTATGTTGGATAGATTTATGTACCAATATGGCAACTCCTCCATATCGTGTAAGTGATGAATTTGTTTCATATATAATATAATTAATAGGAGTGGGGATGTTGGAGGGAGAATGAATATGGGTTTCTTGGATACAAATTATTTTTGGGCTAT
>NW_025811221.1:0-1844 GCF_022045245.1 Lucilia cuprina
TATAGTCTAGTCTATAGTCTAGTCTATAGTCTAGTCTATAGTCTAGTCTATAGTCTAGTCTATAGTCTAGTCTATATTCTAGTCTATAGTCTAGTCTATATTCTAGTCCATAGTCTAGTCTATAGTCTAGTCCATAGTCTAGTCTATAGTCTAGTCTATAGTCTAGTCTATGGTCTATTCTATAGTCTAGTCTATAGTCTAATCTATAGTCTAATCTATAGCCTAGTCTATAGTCTAATCTAGTCTAGTCTATAGTCTAGTCCATAGTCTAGTCTATAGTCTATTCTATAGTCTAGTATATAGTCTAGTCTATAATCTAGTCTGTAGTCTAGTCTATGGTCTATAATCTAGTCTATAGTCTAGTCCATAGTCTAGTATATAGTCTAGTCTATAGTCTAGTTTATAATCTAGTATAGTCTATAGTCTTGTCTATAGTCTAGTTTATAAAATCAAGAAATAGCAATAAAATATTGTATAAACCTAAAAAAAACTATGATAAATTAATAGCACTCTTAAAACTATTACAAACATAGATATTAGGGCCTAATATCTATATTTGTGATAATTAAAATTTAGGCAAATTTTGTAAAGAAGGTAACGAAAAAGTCCGCAAAATCTCGTATCGTTTCTCATTACCTTTTCAGAAGAACTGAAATAAAAATGCTAAAGAAAAAATTATAGTCAAATAACCATGAAATTAATTTTACTTTTAAGCTAGTCTTACTTTTTCCAAATGGTATGAAAGGTAAACAAATTTAAATGGATGGAAATAAGTGAGTATATTTGAATATTTAAAACCTAAAAAATTTATACAATAAGTATGCGTTATTCCGAAAACCTTTACTAATTCATCACTCCATTCCGGTTACTCTAAAATAATTTTCGATACTCAAGGCTATACGCGAACTTTGACCTAAATAATGAAGTTCCTGGCATAGTTACTTATTTAAGGTTATAAAAAAAGATTTACAATATTGTGTTCTTTCTAGACTACTCAGGACTTTAATAGCTACAACGGTCTCTCTTAGAGGCAATGAAATAACGGTAGTTTTAATCGAATAATATAAAGGAAAAAAGTTATGTCTGATACATAAACATCTTGGAAAACAACGGGGTCAAAACACAGGTGTCCTTTTACACTTACAATAAAAACCTGACCAAATTTACATTTGTTTTTTTAGATACATTTATTCAATGTTTCTCTCCTACACGAGTATCAATTTAAGTGGGTTACCTTGAGCCTATTTATCAAACAAAAAAGCAAAAAACCTCAACATAATTAATCTTCTTATAAGGACGACGACAATCCTCTGACTAGAGTAAATGTGTAGATGTATTGTTGAAGATGATGGCATTTAAAGTGGTTAGGAGTTTTAATGTCAGAATGGAGGAGGTGGCAACATTTATAATGTTTTGAATAACGCTTAGTAATTGTTGAGTAGGATGAGGGTATAATGCAACCACAAATTTCTACTAAGGACAAATAACATAAAGAGGTTGATAAAATGGGAGTTAGAAAAGAAATACACAAAAAATATGTATTTCTTTAAATAATTTGTTTATATTTATTTCCTTTTTTGAAAAGAAGACATTATAAATTATGCAGAAGAGAACAATATTAGGGTAAGAATAGAAAGAAATTGTCATTTATTATCGAAATTTAAAAAAAATGCCATTCCAGTTTCATATTTCAGTTCTAGTTCAGTTCCAGTTCAGTTCTAATTCAGTTCTAGTTTAGTTCTAGTTCATTTCTAGTTCAGTTCTAGTTCAGTTCTAGTTCAGTTCTAGTTCAGTTCTAGTTCAGTTCTAGTTCAGTTCTATTTCAGTTCTAGTTCAGTTCTAGT
>NW_025811222.1:0-1444 GCF_022045245.1 Lucilia cuprina
TTCAGTTCTACTTCAGATCTAGTTCGTACTTAAGGTTTCCCTTCAGCAAACAAGTTGTTTGAATGTGATATTCAAATATGAAAACTTGCCAACACAAGCAAATCAAATTAAATACGTTGTAATATTTAGTTTTCATCGTCGCTGCTATTAAAATTAACAACTGCACGAAAATGAAAACAACAACAGCAACAATGTATACCAAAAGCGAAATGGAAAACTTTGAACCAAACAACTGCAAAACTTAGTCTACAATGCAATACAATGTTGCTCTATCGCCACAGTCCTACAAATATAAAAAACACAATTAAAATATTTAAGTAATTGTTATAGTTGTAGTGATGTGTGTTTGATAGAATAAATAGTTTTTCTAACTAATTCTATGGCGCATGTGTCCTTGGCCTTGTATTTTACAACTTACAGATAGAAAAAGTTCATTGCACTCGGTAATCGAGAGACGTTGGTTACGTTCAGTGCACTTGTGGACGTGTTATTTGCAAAAAGTATTTAAAAATGTAAAAATGTTGTAAATTGTATTAGAATGTATTTTGTTTTGTTTCTATTTAGACAAGTTGGGTACCCACTTAATGAGCCCATATGGGGAAGTTAGGTATTATAGCAAATATATTTTAATAGATTCGTAATATATTCGTAATAATAGGTTAATGAATTTGTTAATATGTAGCACTTGTACTTAGACAGAATTATTATTATTGTGCATTAGATTTATTTTGTTGTATCATTAAAAAATAGTCATTTTATTTAATGAATTTTTCTAGATTTTTTTCTTTAATAAAAATTTATGGGTTTTTCAACTTGGAAGTCATTAAAATTAAATGATTTTTGTTTAATATGCAAGTGTTACGCAAGACGTAAATAATTTATTAATCATATTTTTTAGTTATTGTGACATTTTCTTCGAACTATTAAAAATATGAAGGTTTTTGGAAAGAAAAATTATTGAAAAATTTAGGAAACAAAATTAGAAAATTTCAGAAATAACTCAAAGTTAATAGTCTGTAGAATAGCTATAGTCTAGGCTATAGTCAAGTCTATAGTCGAGCCTTTAGTAAAGTCTAGTCTATACTTTCGTCTAAAGTGCAGTATAGTCTACCGCATAGTCTATCGTCTAGTATGTAGACTAGCATATGGTCTAGACTATAATCTATACTAGTCCATAATCTAGTCTATAGTCTAGTCTAAAGTCTAGTCTAAAGTGTGGACTATAGTCTAGTCTAAAGTCTAGTCTATAGTGTAGTCTTTAGTCTAGTCTATAGTGTGGACTATAGTCTAGTCTAAAGTCTAGTCTATAGTGTAGTCTTTAGTCTAGTCTATAGTGTAGTCTATAGTCTAGTCTATAGTCTAGTCTATAGTCTAGTCTATAGTCTAGTCTATAGTCTAGTCTATAGTATAGTCTATAGTCAAGTCTATAGTCTAGTCTATAGTC
>NW_025811223.1:0-1634 GCF_022045245.1 Lucilia cuprina
AACTGAACTAGAACTGAACTAGAACTGAACTAGAACTGAACTAGAACTGAACTAGAACTGAACTAGAACTGCACTAGAACTGAACTAGAACTGAACTAGAACTGAACATTCTTAATTTGTGAAAAATGTACTCTTAGTTAGAAAAAACTTTTCTATATAATTAATAGAAAACACATTTTTTGTAGAAAATGTATCATTATTAAAAATGCAACTTAATTGTTCCTTGGATATATTTTATTCTGTTCTGTCTAAATTTGAGTCTTCATTTGAAAAATGAGTTTTCCCATTCTTTTGATACATTTTTCTAATTGCAATATTTTTCTAATTTTTAAACATTCATTAACTTTACAATGTCATAATGTACGTTTCCTGATGTCATAACCCTGTAAAGGAATTGTAATACTTTCCAAGAAACTGTAATTTAAAAACTGAAAGTATTTTCACATATTTTTAGTATCCTCAATACGTTACACGAGTACGTGTTTTCTATACTTACATACATACATATGTATGTATGTTTGTAGTAAGCACAATTAGTGTTCTCATTATGGGTAGCAAATGAAAAGTTTTTCTGAAGTTGTTTTCTAATTGAAAACATTTTTCTATTGAATGTAAAAGACTCATGACAACAAGTTTATTATTTTTTATATTTTTGACAATTCTTCCAACGGTTTTGGCATAATGACATTAACAAAAACATTATTCAAGTTTCTCTTTTAAATTTACGCAAATATTTTCTAGTGCTTGTACATATTCAAACTCGTAGAAGTGTCAGAACAATATATTTATGTATACACATAAATTGTACTTAAGTGTCAAAATGTGGTATTCATTCTATTGAACTCAACACTAGTATAAGTTAAAGAATTTTATGCAGACACACAAAAGCTTATACATATATACATACTATACATTATTACAACACTTGAATGATTTAGTAACAATGTCACAGTGTGGCAGCTTTTCCAACTGTAGATGTATGTTTAAAAATATTAATAAGGGAGTCCCTTTGTCTGATTTTTCGATAAGTATAACTAAGCTGAATCTTGAAATAACTTTTCAAAGTAATTTTTCCTTAATATCAGTATATATTTTAAGTATGATATAAGTTATGGGTTCACCCTTAAGTATATCACTATTGTATGTTTCTATATTTGCAATATCAATTGTTTTTACAAATGTTATATCGCATGTCATAAAATTTTAATGAGCTGAATGAAACTATGTACACAATATGTACTTATATAGTTAGTTACGTTCATCTCTAGTCTATATACATATGGAGCAAACTACCAATAGTGAATAGGAATCATTGTCATTAAAATTCTTTTCCAAAAAATATACATTTGTGTATTAATATACGTAAAAATTTTTTATGTTATATACTTCAATAAATAATCAAGGATTTGTTAATCATAAACATATTCCAGTTCAGTTTTAGTACATATTCTAGTTCAGTTCTAGTACAGAACTAGAAGTTCTGTTCTAGCTCAGTTCTAGTTCAGTTCTAGTTCTGTTCTAGTTTTATTCTAGTTCAGTTCTAGTTCAGTTCTAGTTCAGTTCTAGTTCAGTTCTAGTTCTAGTTCAGTTCTAGTTCAGTTCTAGTTCAGTTCTAGTTCAGTTCTAGTTCAGTT
>NW_025811224.1:0-2627 GCF_022045245.1 Lucilia cuprina
TAGTTCTGTTCTAGTTCTGTTCTAGTTCTGTTCTAGTTCTGTTCTAGTTCTGTTCTAGTTCTGTTCTAGTTCTGTTCTAGTTCTGTTCTACTTTTGTTCTAGTTCTGTGCTAGTTCTGTTTTATTTTAGTTCTAGTTCTGTTCTAGTTCTGTTCTAGTTCTGTTCTAGTTCTGTTCTAGTTCTGTTCTAGTTCTGTTCTAGTTCTGTTCTAGTTCTGTTCTAGTTCTGTTCTAGTTCTGTTCTAGTTCTGTTCTAGTTCTGTTCTAGTTCTGTTCTAGTTCTGTTCTAGTTCTGTTCTAGTTCTGTTCTAGTTCTGTTCTAGTTCTGTTCTAGTTCTGTTCTAGTTCTGTTCTAGTTCTGTTCTAGTTCTGTTCTAGTTCTGTTCTAGTTCTGTTCAAAAGTAATAAATTTGTCAATAAATTTCATAAAATACTAACTAAAGTTATGAAGTTTTTAGTTGTAGTAACTTATTTTCTTACAATTTCCTTTCCACCTAAGAAAAGTGAAATCAACCCAAATTGTCCAACATTACAGAAGAAAAAAAAAAATCGAACATGAAAATCCTTGTGTCTGACAATAAAACAACTGTAAGAAAAACTTTACAGCATAAAATCTCACGTAAAACAAACTAAAAAGATTCACTAGCATCGAAAAAAAGAAAAAATAAACATAAGAACAAGAAGTTTTCAAAGAATTTAATGAAAATTAATGACTGCCTGCCTTGCCACATAAATCTTTGTTTAAGTGCAACGCGAGCACAATAATAAGAAACAGCAACAAAAACAAAATGTTAAGTTATGCCACATACACATAGCTACATTGTAAAGAAAAGTCGTGAGACAAAAATTGGAAAATTGAACGAATTTCTCTTTACGTTTAAGATTTTTGCGGAAAAGGGATTGGGAATTTTTATTAAAAATTTAATTTTGTTATGATAATAGTATAGAGTTTATTAAACTTTAAAGTTTAATTTACTTTCGATAACATGACTATTGATTATTTCATATTTTTATAAATTAAAAAACTCTCTTTTGATAAAATATTTTAAAGTTATTTTTCTTTCATTACAGGTATGTTCTGGAGTTTCTGTTATATTTAATTTTTTTGTAAGTTATAAAAATGTATTTCATTGGTATTGCCACTTGCTTACCTTAAGCATTACACTAGCTACTAAAATACTTCTACACAAGACTTAACACCTTATTTTAAGGCTAAATCATAAACTTAAATATTTTTTTTCGAATAAAAAATAATTCTTCTATAATTTAAGGCTTTTTTTATAAACCACAAACTTTTTTTTAAAAAATCCAATGGGACTACATGCTAAGTTTAAATATTTTATATGCAAATCATATTTAAAAGTCAAAATACTCTCTCTTTCTCACTGTTGTATTTGAAAATAAAAATTCAAATCGTTGATGTGATGTGACAGTGTTGTTGACAGTCGTGTTGATATTTGAAAAAAAGTAAGACAATCACCAGGGGTTTCATGCTGGTAACCATAAAATATTGCCACTTTTTACTACATATGATGCCATTAAAAACGAAACATCTTCAACTTCAAATAGAGAATAATGATGAAATTATCAACTAAACTTTCAAATATATCTTTTTTACGTTTTCTCATGTGACAAAAGCAAACAAAACGGATAAAATCTTAAGTAAATACAATTTTTTTCTTAAGAAATTCTTATAAAAACTCCCTACAACAGAATGAGAGAGTGCAGGAGTATAAGGCATGACAAACATCAGGCAAATGGCAATAGTCAAGACAACTGTCAGTCACGAATATATCGCCAAAGTCAGTCATTTAGTTAGCTTAACTTGTATGGAAAACTTTTTTTTCTCTAAATCCTGGTAAAGTGAAACCCCCTTGCATAACAACAAGAACAGCTGAGTCCAGCTTTATTTGTTGATTATTTGCACAACTAAAACTGACAGACACTGGCTGTCAGTTAAGTTGATGTGATATATCAAAAAAACAAAAGAAAAAACATTCATTCATTCCACTCCTCTATTCATTGTAAAAAACGACTGACAGTCATATAGCAAGCGGGTGGGATGCTGGCTGCCTTGGCTGGTCTACTGGCTTGTTTATTTATTTGTCCATTCAACCATTATATTTTGCTACTACTCATCCATCCATTCATCTATCCCTTTATCCTTCGTCCATAGAATTGAATTGAAATAATAAAAAATATTTTGTTAAAGAACCAAAACGAGGAAGAGCAACGAGAAAATCAATAAAATTATATCATGAAATCTAAAAAGCAAAAAGTATAAAATAAAAGGAAAATAAAATGGACGAATAGCAAATAGTAAAATATAGGGAAAGGGATTTTCATTGGTGTCTTTTATAAGTCTGGAAATGAATGGCAGATAAAGAGAAGAAAATGATTCAAACTTTGAATGAAAATAATAATTCCTTTAAATATGAAAAGTATTAAATCAATAACTTGTGTCTTATTTAGGATTGAAAATTTGTTAAAAATCTAGAGGAGAGAGAATAAAGTATAAACTAAAAAGTATAAAGTATAAAGTATAAAGTATAAAGTATAAAGTATAAAGTATAAAGTATAAAGTATAAAGTATAAAGTATAAAGTATAAAGTATAAAGTATAAAGTAT
>NW_025811225.1:0-2209 GCF_022045245.1 Lucilia cuprina
AGAACAGAACTAGAACAGAACTAGAACAGAACTAGAACAGAACTAGAACAGAACTAGAACAGAACTAGAACAGAACTAGAACAGAACTAGTACAAAACTAGAACAGAATTAGAACATCTTTATATATATTTTTAATCATTCTTATAGTTAAATAACTATCTCTGGCATCTAACATTCCTTAGTTATTAATTTTGTTTCATTTATTTCTGTTTTTGTCTAACAGTTTTAGGGTTTATGTTTTATTTGTTAACAATTGTTTAAGTATTGTATTGTGTCTTGTATTGCAAGTAAAATATCATAAACATAGTTATAAAAAAATTAATAAAATTTATTTGTATATAAAAGAAAGTATCATAAATTTTAAGAAGCTTAACACTGTTGCTTACTCAACAGTAAACTGTTAACACCTAAACAAAAGGAAAAAAAAAATAATGTCATTGTGAATAGGAAATATAACATTACAGTCATAGGTAGAACGAATATAGACAGAAAGTAAGATTAGTTACATTGAAAGTATTTTTTCTAATTTTTTGATTTGTAAAAAATTTGCGTAGTTTTTTAGAAAATTTAAATTTATAAAAAATTTTGGTAAAACATATTAATCGTACACAGTGGAAAACGTTAAGGAAAAAACTATTGTTTAGATAATATGAAAAATCATATGACTGTTTCTATTTTATTTCCTAGACTGTTTATTTCAAATAACAACTTCCTGTTTCAAGCAAGATTCTACTTAGAACAAAAATATAAAATAAATACTGTACAAAGACAACCAAATACCTCCTTCCAAACTAAATTAGACCCCATTACCTCATGGACAACATCACAGAGAAAACAACAACACTAACAATAACAAAAACATCATATAAATACCTTTGGGAATTATTACAGTCATTGTTAAATTCTATAAAAGCAACAGAGTTTATTATTTTGTCATTGTATTAAAGACTACTTTAAACTAAACACACACAGACACACTCACCAATACCTAAAAACAGTAAATAACATTGTTGCAATAATATGGCAAAGAAAATGAAGAAGAGTTGTGTTTGTGTATTTCGAATTCATATACAAATACATTTTATATTTGGTATTGTATACAAATGAAGGAAGATGCCTGGAAATAAATTTAATCCTTGTCTTTTAAAATTTGTTGTTGTTATTTCTGCAGCTCTTCACCTTTGTGGAAAAAAGCAAATGAAAAAAATTTTTCATCTAATCAACACAACACAAAGAAACTCGAAATCTTTTGTTTTTGTCTAGTAAAATAGAAGAGAAAATACCTTAAGAACTTGGAAGCAGCAAACAGCAATACAAACAGAAAATATTTAAATTTACATTTTCTATAACAAAAATAATTAATTGTTTTGCTGAAGTTTACTTTTTTTTCGAACGTTTGTCCAAAAATTATCTACCCGGGATGAAAAACCTAAAATTCTTTACTAAATGCTTGAGCATACAAATGTCAGATTAAAATGAAATTTTAAACAGGAGGGGTGTAAATAAAAGGAAAAACTGCTAAACACTTCAAGTGTTTAAAATAATTCGTTTTTATTTATTCTAACAGAAAACGACAGGTTATAAATAAGCTGTAGATTAAATGGTATTTTGTTTATATTTATTTTTTGTTCCAGATGTCTTAAATACTTAGCTTGATTTCAATAGAAATATTTTTGCAAGTAATAAATATTGATAAGTTGTAGTTTAAATTTTGTTTGTTCTACTAATAAGGTATAATCGTTTAGGGAATGGCAGCACTAGTTTAAGAATGCTTTCTTTTAGCTGTGGGAGTTCACAAAAGGCATTCCTGGGCCGCAACTAAAAGGTGTGCTATTTGAAAGGAATTCAAAGTTATATCAACAGGAGAGTAGAGTTTGAAGTATTTCAAAAATGAGTTAAAGGAAATTTCTGGGGAATTTTTAATATTTTGAAATAATTGTATTTTAATTGACAGCAGTTGAATTTTTATTAAATGCAAAAACAAATTCAGATTTGGAAGAAGTTAAATTTAAATAAATTAAATTTGTGTAATAAAATATTTTTAAAACTGAACTAGACTAGAAAAAAATTGAAATGAAGGAGAATTGAACTAAAACTGAAGTAAAACTGAACTAGAACTGAACTAGAACTGAACCAGAACTGAACTAGAACTGAACTAGAACTGAACTAGAACTGAACTAGAACTGAACTAGAACTGAACTAGAACTGA
>NW_025811226.1:0-1727 GCF_022045245.1 Lucilia cuprina
TAGACTATAGACTAGACTATAGACTAGACTATAGACTAGACTACAGACTATACCATAGACTAGACTATAGACTAGACTACAGACTATACCATAGACTAGACTATAGACTAGACTATATACGAGACTATAGACTAGACTATATACTAGGCTATAGATAAGACCATACACTTGACTATTGCCTCAACTATAGTCTATAGAATAGAATATAGACTAGGCTATAGACTGGACTATAGAATAGACTAGTCTATAGACTACACTATAAACAAGACTATAGACTAGACTATACTAGACTTTAGATTAGACTATGGACTAGATATAACTCATACAAAATTCGTCTAACTCCTCTTTATTCTCAAAATAAATGAAACGTAGCCCAAAGGTATCACTTAATTATTGATTTTTTCCACTAACACACAATTCGCTTTGTTTTATCTCATAAAATTTTGTTTCTGTTTTTTTTTTCATAAATAAAACTCAATAAAATAAACATTTGATTAGATTTAACAACGCGTCAGTTAGCTAAATTATTTAAAGTATAAAAGAAATAGTGCAAAAAAAAAAATTTCAATTAAAGCCACTCAAGTGGTCTTTCGAGCTCTTAAATTTTGAAATTTAAGGGAACTTCTATAAAAAAATCCACCATATTGATTTGCACACCGATTTTATTTATTATATTAAATTAACAATTATTCGCATATTTTACGTTTTTTTTTAACTTTTTAACAAAAAAAATTTGTTTTAGTTTATAACAGTCATAACGTGAGATAATACAGTTAATGTTAAAAAGAGATTACGAGTTTTTGTGATTCTTTCGTTTGTTTTTTCTGCTTTCACATTAAACTACAATTTACTGAAGTTTTAAAGAGAGTTAAAAGTGTTTTAAGAGTTTAGTTTAATTGTGCTGGAGTTTGAAATTACACGCTTTAATGGTACGGAAGTTTATTTTTGTTCTTGTTGCTGGTAATTACACCAGAGATTTTTGTTTAAATGATAAAATAAATTGTTCAACAAAATATTTAAGTGTTTTAACACGTGCTTAATTAGTTTAAAATTAAAAAAAAAACGAGATTTAAGATAAATTAATCAGTGTTAAAGTGTTCTCTTGTCAATCATTAATTAATATTTAGTGAATTATTTATCGTTATTTGTTTCAATTGTTTAAAAAAAATTTTCGTTTTCTTGTGTTAATAAATTTTATTGATTTATTTTTAAATCATTAATAGGTCAAGTTTAGGGAAAGAGTGTAAAAATGTTGTGAAAATGCTCGACTAGACTGTACTATATACTAGACTATAGACTCTGCTATAGACTAGACTCTATACTAGACTATAAACTAGACTATCGACTAGAGCATATACTAGACTATAGACTAGACTATACTATAGACTAGACTATGTACTAGACTATAGACTGGACTATATACTAGACCATAGACTACACAATAGCTAGCCTATAGAGTAGACTATAGAGTAGACCATATACTAGACTATAGACTAGAATATAGACTAGAATATAGACTAGATTATAGACTAGCCTAGACTATAGATTAGACTATAGACTAGACTATAGACTACACTATAGATTATTCTATAGACTACACTATAGACTACACTGTAGACTAGACTATAGACTAGACTATAGACAAGACAATATACTATACTATAGACTAGACTATAGACTAGACTATAGACAAGACAATAGACTATACTACAGACTAGACTATAGAC
>NW_025811227.1:0-2197 GCF_022045245.1 Lucilia cuprina
TTCAGTTCTAGTTCAGTTCTAGTTCAGTTCTAGTTCAGTTCTAGTTCAGTTCTAGTTCAGTTCTAGTTCAGTTCTAGTTCAGTTCTAGTTCAGTTTTAGTTCAGTCCTTTTTAGTATAAATAACTCTATTTCATTTATGTTAGTTTGTTGGGTTATTTTCTAACACATATCCTTGGTTAAATCGAGAGGGCTATAGAACGAGAAAGATGAGGTTTAAGTGCGTGTGAGCAAATGTGGGTGAGTTTGTGATTGTGTATTTGCATTTCATTGTGTTTTAGCAATTGCATAAAGTGTATTTGATGTTTGTATGTATGTGTATTTAGTAAATGTATTATATATACACATCTACAGCAACATGAAAGCAATAATGTTATGTTCAATGCATACCAAAAATGATTGTTTTGGTATGTGCGTCTATAAGTGCATCTGTATATATGTAAATTAACGATTTTGTATGTATGTATGTAACTAGAGGAAGTTAGAGAAATACAGAAATATTGTGTTATTGAGGGTTTCCTTGGAAAATACATTAAAATTGTCCAATTCCAACCACACATTTACTTGTTATTTGCCGTTTTACATTCTATAGAAAGCCAAATTGTTAGTTTATGTGAAGTAATTGGTCTTACATTGAAGTTATTAAGCCTCAAGAGATGTTATGCAAGATATTTTTTTCAATAGAGAAGGAAACAGTATATTCAGTCGTTTTGCACTTGCAGCCTAAACGTTTTCCCAAAAAGGAAAATGATAGCAATCAGAAATAAAAAAGAAAAGAATTGGTTTTTGAGGCTATAAAATGGAAAGTTAAATACACCTAATTGCATTAATTAAAGATGAGTTTGGATTTTTTTGCTATTTGCAGTCAAAAGAATAGGTGCAATAACAGCCACATTTTGGGACACATTTTTAAATCAGTGTTTTCGAAAGATAATTGCGGCTTGTTAGCAAATGTTGGTGAAACATACAGATATTCTGAGACATTTCTAGTTTTAAAAATATTTCTTTAATGTTGCAAAATTATTTTAAATTAATTTTATAATTTTTATACAAATTTAAAAAGAATTTACATAAAGTTTAAAAATTCTCTAACTGACTTCTGTAATTTATAATTATTATTATATATTGCTATGAAAAATTATTTGTAAATATTTTGTAAATAAACCAAAATTAAATATGATAAACATCTATTAGCCAACTAATATGTTTGCCCAATTTGTAACTAATTTTAATTATACATTTCATACAATACCAGCAATCACAGTTAACCAGCAAAACATTTGATAATCCTTTAAAATGTTTTCAAACTTAACAACCATAAAACATTCACTAAAATTGTTCACTACTCTTTCAACTATAATTTTATTGTAAAATTAATACAAATATTCCATCATAATGGGTTTTTTGGTCAAATAAATAAATAACTAAAAACTAAATTACAAATAAATAACATTTATATTTTCTGTTAAACTAAATAAATTACTAGTAATAATTTCTAAACAAGTTACAAATGTTGTAACTTTATTTGAAAATTATAAAATGTTATATGTAATATATCAAATAAAAACACATAAAATATGATAGCAGGCTTTTAGGCTGAGTGTTTGGATGTGTTTTTCATGTAAAAGCTTTTACACAACTCTGCGTTATATAAAATATTTATGGCGTGTTTGAAATTCAATTAGTTTTATTTCAAGCATTTTGTTAGATATTTTTCTATTTATTTTAGGTTCTTGTCTAAATGGAAATGTAAAAAAAAAAAAAAATTATAGATGACCACAATTATGTGTGTCAATAGTTTATCAACATTATGTTGTAGTATTACAAATGGGTTAGATTTTTATGGGTTAGGGGGTTAAGTAGTTAGGGTTTGGCAAGTGTAGAGTTAGTAATAAATTTCTTTAATACTTATTTAGTTTTCTTTGCTCTTTAATGAGACTATTAGTTAAGGAGAATTATTATGTTAAATAGTAAGGCGTTTAAAAATGTAGAAGAAACAGTTGCATATTTAAAGGGGGTTGCTATAGTTATAATATGAGATTATGCTACAAATGAACTAGAACTGAACCAGAACTAAACTAGACCTGAACCAGAACTGAACTAGAAATAACCTAGAACTGAACTAGAACTGAACTAGAACTGAACTAGAACTGAACTAGAACTGAACTAGAACTGAACTAGAACTGAACTAGAACTGAAC
>NW_025811228.1:0-1048 GCF_022045245.1 Lucilia cuprina
GACAATAAAATAAACAACAATCACCAAAACTTGCACATATTTCTAATTTTCTCAACGAATTAAAAGTTATTTCTAGAGTTTGTATGAATCCTTTGAATTCTAAAAATTGTATAATTTCTAGAAATTCAACTCTTTAGTTTAGTAAATTGAAAGATTTTGTAAATTTCACTATTTAGTTAACTTTCTTGGCAAATTCTTTAAGAAAGTAGGAAAAAAGTCAAAAAATAAAGATTTCGCAAAAATGAAACTGGCATATTTGACTTATCTATATTTGTGAAATCTAATAAAGATTAATGTTCTCAACGAATTGCAAAAAGTATGTCTACTTTTTCTAGAGTTTTTATGAAAACTTTGATGTATAGTATAGTAAGTTGAAAGATTTTGTAAATTTCACTATTTGTTGACTTTCTTGATAAATTCTTTGAAAAATGTCAAAAAATAAAGATTTCGCAAAAATGAAACTGGCATTTTTGACTTATCTACAGGTTTTGCGAAATCTAGTAAAATCGATAAGAAAATTTAAAAAATACCAAAAAGCAGTAAAACACAATTTTATAATTTTCTCAAGTTTTCATGAAACCTTGAATTTCAACAATTTTCTAATATAAAGAAATTCGACTGTTTATTAAATTGAAAGAATTTGAGAAATCCCTCAAATAGATGTTTAATTTTCATCTTATAGTAGAGTTTTTGTGTAACTTGTACATTTTTCTAATTTTCTCAACGAAGTGTAAATATGTCTAATTTTTTAAGTTTTTATGAAACCATTGAATTTTAAAAGTTGTCTTAGATGTTTCTAATATGAAGAAATTCAACCGTTTATTAAATTGAAAGAATTTGAGAAATCCCTCAAATATATGTATAATATTCATTGTTTAGCAAGAGTTTTTGCTAAATTAAATAGACCGATTATTAAAAAAACACTAAAAAGCTGATGCGAAAAAAAGTATAAAATTGGTGTTCACGATTTGGTGTTTAAAAAACAAGTGTTTTATTAATTTTAAAAATGGCAATTATTTTCTATATAGTATAACAGTTTTTTCTAAAA
>NW_025811229.1:0-1735 GCF_022045245.1 Lucilia cuprina
CAGTTCTAGTTCAGTTCTAGTTCAGTTCTAGTTCAGTTCTAGTTCAGTTCTAGTTCAGTTCTAGTTCAGTTCTAGTTCAGTTCTAGTTCAGTTATACTTCAGTTCTAGAATCGTTCAGACACAGTTTTAGTTTAATTTTAAATATTTTAAAAGCGTTAAACATCAAAATTTTCTAACACTGAGTTCAATGACTTCTAAACAAAATAATAAAAGAGGGAATAGTAGTTTTAAAACTTTCTAACAAAATAATGAAAAGTACAATAGTTTTAAGTATTAATAAACAATCCGCATGTTCGGAGAGGGATTAACTATTTACCACATTTATCGATTCATTCAAGGTACTTAAAAAGTCAAGTTAACACAATTTTAATCCAATTAATTAACAACTAACCAACATACCTCTATGAAAGACAACATTTTCTAAAGTAAAACTACTAACTACCTAACATCGCTAACTAAGGCTGCAGTAAATGTAGGGAAATGTCTGACTAAAGAGGAATTTTTATGACAAACTTTAATCATATAAAGCTCCGGATGCAAAAAACATATAGAAAGAAAGGGTTCAACACAAACTAAACGCGAATACGAATGTTGAGTGCACTTTAAGGATTTAGTATTTTGCATACGGGTGCAATTTCAATTGCGATACCACTTAACGCATTGCAACGCATCTCTTAGTTAAAGGTAGCAAATGAAAGAAAATGGAAACACTCATCATCTATATGACTAAATACACGTCCTCGAAGAGGTTTTAATTAACAACATACGCACTGCTAAATTTACGCACATTAATGCTCTAAAGTACGCGTACAAGTACTTTAGAACAGGGAATTAATATGGATGTATTGCAGCATTATTTTGCTTACAGCTTTAACTGTGGTTTCCTTATTGTCTGAGTTTGCTAACAAATTCCCCCGTTTGGCTCTTCAGCTTCTTCTAATACCTTCTCTTACTAGTTAGCAACGAGGAACAGACAGACAGTTTTAGTAGAAGTTTAGTAATAAATGCGTTTAATCATTAGCAAAAAAGCATAGAAACAGAATGAAAAACGGCAGTAATAACCGGCAGCTACAAACCGGCAACCGACAACAATCAACTTCTTTAAATCAGTTAAGTAATAAACTAATGACAACATTAACAGCGCAGCCTACATGTATTTACCAGGGAATGACGATGACTACGACAAAGGAAAAACTGTACAGGAAAACTTTACACACACGCATTATTATCTTCACTTTATGGAGAGCCTGACTTCTACTTATTCAATTTTATATTAGTTCTTTAAGAGTTTACAAGGAGGGTTCTTTTTCATACTTAATGATTTAAATAGCGATTAAAATCAATATAATTGATATTCAATAAACGGAAGTTTAACATGATTTCTTATGTATTTACAGTGAGTAACACACGTTCTTTTGTTTGAAGAGAAAAGCGCATAAATAAGGGAATAAAAATAAAATTTATCTAAAATTTCCTAAAAAAAAATATTGAAATAGAAAATTAATTAAAAATTTTGAATAAAAAAATATTTATCTAAATTTTGTATAAAAAGAAAATTTATCAAACCTTTTCAATAGAAAGAAAATTTATGGTAAATTTTCCATAAAAATTATCAAAAACTTTTATTATTATTGACTAGACTATAGACTAGACTATAGACTAGACTATAGACTAGACTATAGACTAGACTATAGACTAGACTATAGACTAGACTATAGACTAGACTATAGACTAG
>NW_025811230.1:0-1029 GCF_022045245.1 Lucilia cuprina
GTATTGATGATATTTTTATTTGCGCTTAGTTTTTCCTAGCAGCAATTAAATTTTTTTTGCAACTGCTACCTGCAAATTTATTTATTGTTTTTTTTTTTAAATATTGATGTTACAATTTGAAAATATTTGAATATGATAGATATGCATACATGTTATTGGGATAAAATTATAATAATTCTAAGTCGAAAGGGAAAAACTCTTCAGCGAGCCGGCGATAATATATAGAATTGCCGCCTGAATATTCGCAATATTTGCATAAGCATGCTATATATTTGAGTATAATTATACAATTTAAAGATTAATTAAGGATAATTATTTTTCGCAACATAAAAAATTGTTTGTAAAATATACATAGTGCTACCTCCCATACTATTAGAGTCAGAATCTTCTAATTTTGACGAAAAACATTAACTTCATTATGAACATTGGGAAAAAATGGGCAGACTTTTATTAGGGGTCTTGGAGCCTCCATTTGAATTAAATAAATATGTACATGTTATTGAAAATATGGCTACCCCATAAAACACAACTCAAATTAAAAGCGTGTTTATTATTTTGTTCTAATAAATAAACATTTTTGAGCAATGTAGTTGTAAGATTATATGGTTATACTTCTAACAATTTTATAACCTAATGATAGTTTTAAATATTTTTTTGTAGAAATTAATAAATTTATAATCACCTTGTATAAAACAGGGTGAACACACATAATTAAAATATTTTTTGTTGAATTCTAATGAGCTTACTTTACATATTATTCAAATCACACTGCTAAAATGTTAAGATTATTATATATTTTTTTTTGAAGAATTGTAGTTAATAATATTTTGTAATACATTAAGGAAAAAAACAAACAAATATCAATGTAGTATTTTTCTGTATCATATCATACAGAAATTATGAGAATATTTAAACTATTTGTTAATAATTAATATGTCAATCAGTACAGGATATTATAGGTCGAATATCATCGATATATGGATGATAATAAATATACATATTAATATCGACATACATACTTAAATGCGT
>NW_025811231.1:0-3306 GCF_022045245.1 Lucilia cuprina
TCTAGTTCTGTTCTAGTTCTGTTCTAGTTCTGTTCTAGTTCTGTTCTAGTTCTGTTCTAGTTCTGTTCTAGTTCTATTCTAGTTCTGTTCTACTTCTGTTCTAGTTCTATTCTTGTTCTGCTCTAGTTCTGCTATAGTTCTGTTCTAGTTCTGTTTTAGTTCTGATTCTTAAATAATTATTAGCCTTAAATTAATTAAATCCAATATATATACATTTATCATCATAGACAGCTAAAGATTTCCAATGTCAAAATTTTTGTATTTTAAAATAAATTTCGAAAATTATTAAATAAAAAAATTTTGACAAATGACACATTAGACGTATTTTTAAACTAAAGAAATCCTCTTAACTTAACACCTTATGTTTTATATTTTCTATACAAATAAATCTTAAAGTTTCATATTTTTGGGTGCAGTTACGTGTTTCATATTATTCTTACACTACAGACTGCAACCAACTAATTTAAAAATAATTATAACAAATGTTGATTAATGATAAAAATATTTCGTTAAATTGCTTTTACCAAAAAAAAAAAAAAGAATATAAGAAAAACTCATAGAAATAGATTATGAATTATTGTTGAAATTATTTTTTTTTCGGTAGCAGCTCATCAGACAGTCACACATTAATTAATGACACAATCAAATGCCATTAAAATCACTTCGACCCATAAAAATGATTACCGTGGCTGTGATATAGCAGACGACACAGCTATAGATTCCATTACAATAAATAATAATGAAGGGCAGGCGTAACAAAAAAATTGAGTTTTTTTTTAAAGGAAAAATATTAATTACAGCATACAATTTAATGTCACTTGGAAAGAAGAAACAAAAATATGAAAAATATAAATTTCTAACACATCATCAACAATATTAAGTTCATGATTAAATGTCATCATCTCAAGCAACATTTGCAGCAGATTTATATTTTTACATAAAATTTAAGGCCGAAATATTTTTGTTGATTTTTATTTCATTTAAATTACTTGAAATTTTTTACCAAGTACATTTTAGATTTTATTTGTGTGTGTGTGTGTGTGTGTTTTTTTGTTTTGTAAAAATTGTAATGAACCATATGGGCACAAGCGTAACGTAAAAATTTATCCATGTATAAAACCAAACAAATAACGAACCAAGCAACCACCCATCCAAGCAATTGCACCCTAGAGTCATACATAATGCACTCCTCCATAAGCACAGATTTCTGCTTTATTTACTTTCCCTGCCACTCAACTCTATACTGCAGACTATCTCAATACAACTCTTTGCAACTCGTTTAATGAAACATACGCAACATACTTTAAGAATCTTGCCACAGTTTGAAATGTTTATGAATGTTTGTTTTTTTCGGAAAAAAGGGGGTCAAATAAAAAACATTTGTAACAAAATTATTACAATGAGTCGTTCAATTGAAATGTAAATAGAATAAACATGAGTTTTATAAATAAAAATTCAAATTTTAATGGCATGTGGTCTTGTTGGGTTGGAAACGAAAAGAAAAAAATTGAATTTTTTTTATTAAATATGTGAAATGTCATTTTCAAAATTTTCTCATGAAAAAAAGCTTTTTTGTTAAAATTTTTCTTTTTTGGATGCAACAAAATACGTATGAAGAACACTTTATTATATAGAGACGTCTTAAAAACTTTTTCCATAGTAAAACTTTTAAAAAAGCTTTTTTAAAGAAAACTTCTAAAAATCTTTTCCAAATAATAACATTTGTAAAAAGCTTCATAAATTTTTTTTGTAGAAAGCTCTATCAAAAGAAAAACTTCTAAAAGAACATTTATTTAAAAAAAAACTGATAAAAAAGCTTTTCTTTAAAAAACGTGTTAATAAAGCTTTTGCCTAAAACTGATAAAGAAACAGAAATAGTTGTAAAGAAAAGCTTTTCTCATTTTTCTATAAAAAAAAACTTCTAAAAAACCTTTTCCAAATATTAAAAATTTTGTAAAAAGCTTCATAAAAAACTTTTGGAATAAGCTCTTGCCTTAAGCTTTTGTCTAAAACTGACAAAGAAACAGAAATAGTTGTAAAGAAAAGCTTTTCTCTTTTTTTTCAAAAAAAAAACTTCTAAAAAACTTTTTCCAAATATTAAAAAATTTGTAAGAAGCTTCATAAAAACTTTTGGAGAAAGCTCTATAAAAGAACATCGAAAGAAAGCTTATTCAAAGAAAAATTTGTAAAAAAACATTTATTTTAAAAAACTGATAAAAAAACTTTTCTTTAAAAAAAACTTGGTAATTAAAGCTTGTGCTTGTAAAGAAGGCTTTGCTACAGAAATAGTTGTGAAGAAAAGATTTTCTCTCGAAAAATACTTAATAAACTTCATTCTAAAATTTTTGAAAAATAGATTTTTGATTTATATAGAAAACTTTTTAAAAAAGCTTTTTACAAAAAATTTACATTAAAGAAAGTCTTTCTTTGTAAAAACATATAAAAACTCTTTATTATATTAAAATCTTATTTTAAAAGCTTTTCTATAGCAAAAACATGAGACGGCTTTTCTATAAAAAACACTTCTGAAAAAAAGCTTTTTCATAAAAGAACTTTAGAGAATCTAAAGAAAAATTTGTAAACCAATTTCTTTTAAAAAAACTGATAAAAAAGCCTATCTTTAGAAAAACTTGCAAATAAAGCTTTTCCTTAAAACTACTATTAAAGGAACGTTGTTTCTATAGAAAAACTTGATAAGAAAGATTTTTATGAAAAAATTCTTTTAAAAAAAACTAGTGAAAAAAAATTTTAAAAAGCTTTTCTATAAAAAAAAACATTAAAAGAAAATGTTTTATAGAAACTCTTTTAAATAAAGCTATTCTATTGTGAAAAAAGTTTTTACTTTGAAAAGCTTTTCTATAGAGAAAACTTCATTATTGAAAAATTTGTAATAAAATGTGTTTGTATTGAAAAACTTTCGAAAAAGCTTTTCTATAGTGTAACTTAGAAATAAATCATTTCTATAAACATACTTGTAAAGAATGCTTTTATTTTGAAAAAGCTTTTCCAAAGAGAAACTTGCTTTTCTAAAATAAAACAAGTAAGAGTGCTATATTTGGCTGTGCCGAATCTTATATACCCTTCACCATAGTGAATTTTAAAGTCTAGTTAATAAAAACATTAAAAAAGTTTGAGTCGATTTAAGCCGAATGTTTCGGCGGCGGCTCAAGCAACTAAATATAGTTGGCGGCTAAGCTTCGACTCGAAGCCGGTCGACTTCGACCTCTGATTCATTGCTGGTAAACATTGTATTTTTTGTATGTTTGGATTCCAAACATACAAAAAAAATACACAGCTGAATAAAAC
>NW_025811232.1:0-1376 GCF_022045245.1 Lucilia cuprina
AGACTAGACTATAGACTAGACTATAGACTAGACTATAGACTAGACTATAGACTAGACTATAGACTAGATTATAGACTAGACTATGGACTAGACTATAGACTAGACTATGGACTAGACTATATACTAGACTATAGACTATATACTAGACTATTGACTGCAGACTATACTGTAGACTAGACTATACACTACACTATAGATTCGACTTTATACTAGACTATAGTCCAAAGATTTCAAAGTATGGAATTTTTTATATCTGACTAGCATTTTGTTAACAGAAATCTAAATTTATAAAATTGTGATTTCCCGTTAATTTAAAAGAAACAATCGGAATAATTTCTGATGCTCGTTATAAGACTATATTACTTTTAATCAAATATTTACTATTTGATTCCCTTTTACTTAAAAGTAATTATTTGCTCTAACAATAATACAAAAGCTTTTTCTCCAAAACTAAATGTAAATAATTTATGAATAAATTGTGCAAATACAAATAAATATAAATAAAAGATGATAGTAAATAAAATAAGACTATAAGAAGAAAAGTATTAAAACGATAATGGTATAGAGAAAAAAATCGTTATTTATTAATTCGTAGAATTATAATAACGAACAAATGCTATTAAACTAAGATTTTTGTAAGGGTAGTTCCATAAAAATTGAAAAATATTTATACATTTTATACAGAAACATTTGTTTATGAATAAAGCCGTTTAAATTCGGCAATAATCAACCTTATAACATATTTATATACATATTTTTTAAAATAATATTACAATATAAAACTCTCCACACATAGTTTTCCTTTATTTAATAATAATAATAATAATAATAATAATAATAATATCTATTTATATTTCTTTTGAAGATTTTTACACCAATATACATATATTTTGTTACATTATGATTTATTACATCTCTAAGTAAAATGTAAACAAATAAAACTAAATGAAGTTGTCAATCTTTAAGATGAAATGTCATTTAGTAATACAAACACACTTAAAAGGACAGGATAATATAAGAGTTCAACTAGATACAATGTCAAATATTTCTCAAAGCATATTTATTTAGAAATAATCAAAATTTATTGATGCATATAGTAAACAACCTAAAAATTAAAAATTATAAGAAAAAAGTTACAAATTTCGTAAATTAAGTTTGAAATTTTTATTAAAATAGATGCAAGTAATGTAACCTTTCTATTTTAAGACTATTATATCAACAAAAACAAATGTTTGAATCGACTATATAACATTTCAGTCCAGCTCTCGTCTAGTTCAGTTCTAGTTTAGTTCTAGTTCAGTTCTAGTTCTAGTTCAGTTCTAGTTCTAGTTCAGTTCTAGTTCAGTTCTAGTTCAGTTCTAGTTCAGTTCTAGTTC
>NW_025811233.1:0-1603 GCF_022045245.1 Lucilia cuprina
AGTCTAGTCTATAGTCTAGTCTATAGTCTAGTCTATAGTCTAGTCTATAGTCTAGTCTATAGTCTAGTCTATAGTCTAGTCTATAGTATAGTCTATAGTCTAGTCTAATCTATAGTCTAGTCTATAGTCTAGTCTATAGTCTAGTCTACAGTCTAGTCTATTGTCTAGTCTATTGTCTAGTCTATAGTCTAATCTAGACTATATACTAGTCTAGGCTATAGTCTATTTTATAGGCTAGTCTAGACTATATGCTAGTCTATACTATAGTCTAGTCTACAGTCTGGTCTATAGTCTTGTCTATAGCGTGGTCTATAGTTTAGTCTTAAGTCTAGTTTATAGTCTATTCTATAGTTTAGTCTATAGTCTAGTCTATAGTTTAGTCTATAGGCTTGCCTATAGTCTAGTTTAAAGTTTTGTCTGTATACTATTCTATAGTCTATCCTTTGGTGTATATACTATAGTCTAGTCTAAAATTAAGTATATTGTGTAGTCTATTCTATAGTCAAGTCCATAATCTAGCCTATAGTCTAGACTATAGTAAGGTCTTTAGTCTATAGTCTTTTATATATTATAGTCTTGTCTAAAGTCTTGTCGTTAGAGTTGTCTATAGTCTAGTCCATGGTTTAATCTAGTTTATTCTATATTCTTAATATAGCATATTACTGTTTAAATTTCTAATTTATTAAATTTTTTTATTAATTTTTCATGTGTTTATTAAATTTGACGTTAACTAGCAATTTTTGTAACATGATTTAATGCGAAATGTCGGAAAATTTTGCCAACAATGATTGAGTATGAATAAGTCTAATAATTAGTCTAAGATTGATTTAAAATATTGACAAGTCTATAAACATGGCTGTCGACTAGGACTGACTGTTTATGAATTAATGATTAGTTGAATAGCTATGTAATCTTTAGTTATCCTATGTTTATATGAGCTAGTCTTTCTATATATAAGATATATAAGATAAAAAAAATCTCACAGCAATAGGAAATTTAATGTGGACATGATGCAATTATTCACAAATGTTTACAGAATTTGTGTGTGTGTGATTTATTTCGTAAAATAAATTATTTTTGTGAAATTTTACAGGGATTTTTAAATGATTCTTTAAAAAGAAACCGATTTTCTGCTGTAGTAATTAAGGACCACCACTAGTTCCTTAAGTATAAATTACAATAAGAATAATAATAATAATAATAATAATACTTACACTATTATTTCAGATATTTGTTTGAATTTATATTACTGCAATGATTTACACCAAGAAAAACGATACTTTGTGAAAAAAGCTTAATTACGCGCGAAACAAATGAAAAACTTTGACAAATGTCATATAAATAGTGTTGCCAGACAATAAGATTCGATATGTGCATTGTTCAGTGTTCATATTATATTTGGAAATTACAAATTAATTAATTTATATTGAAAATTAAAATAATAAAAAATTTAGTTAGTTGTTTGAAGTTAAAAAAAGCTTTACAGTCTTATGCAAAAAAAACTTACAACATGCTTACTAACCGTTGTTAAGCTAAATTCGATAAAAGTATATCCAAAAACGATAATTAGCTTAAAATACCTGTAGTAAACCATTGTTAAATA
>NW_025811234.1:0-2471 GCF_022045245.1 Lucilia cuprina
AGTCTAGTCTATAGTCTAGTCTATAGTCTAGTCTATAGTCTAGTCTATAGTCTAGTCTATAGTCTAGTCTATAGTCCAGTCTATAGTCTAATCTATAGTCTAGTCTATTGTCTAGTCTATAGTCTAGTCTATAGTCTAGTCTATAGTCTAGTCTATAGTCTAGTCTATAATCTAGTCTATATTCTATTATATAGTCTAGTCTATTGTCTAGTCTATAGTCTAGTCTATAGTCTAGACTAGTCAATAGTCTAGTCTATAGTCAATTCTATAGTCTAGTCTATAGTCTAGTCTATAGTCTAGTCTATAGTCTTGTCTATAGTCTTGTCTAGTCTATAGTCTTGTCTAGTCTATAGTCTTGTCTAGTCTATAGTCTAGTCTATGGTTTAGTCTATAGTCTAACCTATAGTCTAGTCTATATTTTAGTCTATAGACTAGCCAATAGTCTAGTCTATGGTCTAGGCTATAGTCTAGGCTATGGTCTAGGCTATGGTCTAGGCTATAGTCTAGCCTATAGTCTAGTCTATAGTCTAGTCTATAGCTTAGTCAATAGTCTAGTCTATAGTCTAGTCTATAGTCTAGTCTATAGTCTAGTCAATAGTGTAGTCTATAGTCTAGTCTATAGTCTAGTCTATATTCTAGTCTATATTCTAGTCTATATTCTAGTCTATAGTCTAGTCTATAGTCCAGTTTATAGTCTAACCAGTTTTGTAGTCTATAGTCTAGCCTATAGTCTAGTCAATAGTCCGGTCAATAATATAGCAAAAGGAAAAATGTTAAATCTTTTTCAAAATGAAAGGTACAAGGAATTCACTTTAAAAAATTGGTTAAACAGTCGACTATTACTTAGCTAGTCAAAAGGAGCGAGTTTAAACTATAGTTTTTAATCAGCTGTATTTATAAATGTCTTCTTTAATATTTCTGAAAATCAAACTTCACTTGATTTAAATTTCATACATTTCGCGCAATTTTACCTTTCAAATCGGTTCACACGAAATAATAAAATCTAAAAATACTTAAATGAATTACAAAACAATTTTCTCAAGAATTAAACCATAGAATTTTACAATTGACGTAAAATCTTTTAATGTCAATAGAATGCAAAACAACGAGAATGAAAAACCATAGTGAACTGAAATAAATGCAAACGAGAAGAAAAAAGAACCTAAATAAAACAAAAAAAGAAGGTATTGTCATTTATCACATGCTTTTACTTTGAAATTTACATTGAGGGCAAAAAAAAAAATGATTCGTTCAATTTAGAAGGACATTTACAAAAAACGTGTCATTTCGTTAAGAATGTGTTTTAAGAAAAAAAGAAAAGATTCATCTAAATTTAGACTATTGTATTCTTATGAACGTACAAATATGTAACCCAAAATTGTTGTCGTAATTCATACAAAAAAATTGTCTTACTTGTGCACAGCAGTGTCATTGTATGTGCTAAAGAAGAAACGTGAAAAATAATTCAAATTTTTTAAATAGATTAACGAACAAAAATGTACAAAGTTTTGGGAAATTTTTTATTGTCGTATAAGTAGACAGAATTGCACCAAAAGTTTTTATTGTTAAATGGTATTCGAAATAAATTAAAATGAACTCACTTTATAAAAATGATTATAAAAGAATTACGAGTTATATGAAAAAGTAACACAGTGGGTGTGGTGCTATATAATTTGGAATTATCAATCCTAAGAAAACGATAAATTAGGATTGCATATATTGAAAAGAAGTGTCTTATGACTGTGCAAAAGTTGTAATGTTATTGTGACGAATTTATATTGTACTTTGCAATCTATGATGGCAACAGCTGTCAATTTCGTTACGTAGTTGTAACAAAGTGACCGAATTTGGATTTTTTTTTGTAAAATTATAATCAATTTTTATTCAAACATTATTTAAAATTATTTATGGTTCATAAATTTTCTTATCATAAAAAAATAAAAAGTAGATTTTATAACCCTTTTCAATGATATTTTTAAACAACTTATACATGATATTCAAACAAATGTTTGTATTATATGCTAAATTACAGATAAGTCTTAAAACAGATGCACAATTCTTCCCTTCCACAATAATGGATTATAGCTCACGGCATAGCACGAAGATATTTATTCCATTTTATATTCAATATACTCAGTTCCCTATACTATATTTATGGGCTAAAGTCCAGTCTAAAATCTAGTTTAAAGCCTAGTCAAAAGTCTAGCGTAAACTATAGTCTAAAATCTAATGTCAGGTCTAAAGTCTAATCTTAGTCTATAGTGTAATCTAAAGTTTGGTCCATGGACGAATCTATAGTATAGTCCAGTCTATAGTCTAGTCTGTGGTTTAGTCTATAGTCTAGTCTATAGTCTAGTCTATATTCTAGTCTATAGTCTAGTCTATAGTCTAGTCTATAGTCTAGTCTATAGTCTAGTCTATAGTGTAGTATATAGTCTAGTCTATAGTCTAGTCTATAGTCTAGTCTATAG
>NW_025811235.1:0-1518 GCF_022045245.1 Lucilia cuprina
ATAGTCTAGTCTATAGTCTAGTCTATAGTCTAGTCTATAGTCTAGTCTATAGTCTAGTCTATAGTCTAGTCTATAGTCTAGTCTATAGTCTAGTCTGAAGTCTAGTCTGAAGTCTAGTCTGTAGTCTAGTCTGTAGTCTAGTCTGTAGTCTAGTCTGTAGTCTAGTCTGTAGTCTAGTCTGTAGTCTAGTCTGTAGTCTAGCCTATAGTCTAGTCTATAGTATAGTCTATAGTCTAGTCTATAGTCTAGTCTACAATCTAGTTTATAGTCTAGTCTATAGGCTACTATATAATCTAGTCTGTAGTCTGGTCTATACTTTAGTCTACAGTATCAACTCTATAGTACAGACTACAGTTTACTCCAGTCTATGGTTTAGTCTGTAGTCTAGTCT
The DNA here is from genome assembly GCF_022045245.1 of Lucilia cuprina. Classification (NCBI taxonomy): domain Eukaryota; kingdom Metazoa; phylum Arthropoda; class Insecta; order Diptera; family Calliphoridae; genus Lucilia; species Lucilia cuprina. Next base: position 392 of record NW_025811235.1, read on the forward strand.
ATAGTCAATTTTATAGAACAGCTTTTAGTTCAGTCTACAGTCTAATCCAAAGTCTAGTCTATAGTATAGTTTATTTTCTATTCTGTAGTCTAATCTCAAGTCATTAGTCTAATCCATTGTCTAATAATTTATATTCTAGTCCACGCTATAGTCTAGTCTATCAAATATGTTTCTGAGTAAATGAGAAAGGTGGGCACTCTTTTGGAACTTTTGCATTCCTTTAAATAGTACTTTTTAAATTTTCTCTATTTCTGTACCAAGAAACATAAAATTTAACAAATAGGATTTTAAGTTTAAACTTTAAATCCTATTTGTAAATGAAATCTTTAAAAAAAGTATGATGGAAAGACAATCGGATTAACAGCTTTATAATACCGTAACTGTAGTAGTTTAAAAATATTCTTAAATTTTTGACAAATTACGATATAAAAACAAACAAATTGACCCTTAAAGAGTAGGAAAACACCAAAAAAATGTGATTATATAGCCGGGCAAAGCCGACCATATGATATCTAACACAGGTATGTATGTTAAACATTTAGACCTTCAGGTCATGAATTCCTTTATGACTATAGTAATACATATTACAAAAATCTGCAGTGCCATTAAACTTCTTTAAAACTAATTCTGCTGATTTTTATTGAGATACTAGAACATTTTACCTAATTATATGATTATTCGGGTGGTAAAATTGTATAGGGGATATGCGAAATAATGGACCGATTTCAGCAACCTCCAACAGCCTTCATCTTTAGGACAAAAGAGAATAAAGTTTGTAACACCCAAAATATGGTGGTGTAGAGTATAAAAGGTAATAATTATCATAGCAACATAGTTTAACAAGAACATGAAACACTGGACGTGATAAGAGTCCTTAAACAATAAAAAGAGTTAACAAAATTACTAAACGGAAGAAAAGGTAAAATAAACAAAAAGAAAAAGAAGCAAACTTCCAATGAATCCTAAAATTTCATCAAAAGTAACACTTTGGAAACTGAAAATATAAGTACAATCTAAAGATAATCCTTTTTATACCCTTCACCTCCGTGAGAAGGGTATATATAAGTTTGTCATTCCATTTGTAATAATTTTCCGACCCCATAAATATATATATATATATATATATA
>NW_025811236.1:0-2111 GCF_022045245.1 Lucilia cuprina
TCTAGTTCTGTTCTAGTTCTGTTCTAGTTCTGTTCTAGTTCTGTTCTAGTTCTGTTCTAGTTCTGTTCTAGTTCTGTTCTAGTTATGTTCTAGTTCTGTTCTAGTTATTCATTTATAACTTTTCGCTGGGTTAGTTTCAAAATGTTCTATTTTCAAAAATCTCTATAAACATTTTTTACTCAAAATTTATCATTATCATAAATGCTTGAGTTAATTTGATAAATTAGCTTCAACAAAAAATGATGGGCTTTTTCTAAACAAAAACACTTGATTTGTTTGTTTATTTCTTGAGAAAATTTATGACTTCTTTATCATTGATAGGAGCAGCCAACAACTTAAATTATTTTAAATTTTAAAAAAATTTCGCCTCTAGTGATGAGCAGCGCTGATGTTTATTTTCTTAATTAATTGTGGTGTTAAGTAGTTTTTCCCCTACATTCTTACAAAAGTTTGGCATTAATTAAAAAACTAAAAAATAGTTTTGTTTTTTTTTGTAATAATTTATAGCATTTAAACATAATTTGAAATGTAATTTTTCTATTTTTCTTCTTGTCTATTTTCAGGCACATGTAATATGCCTTTGGGCATGGAATCTGGTGCAATCACAGATGCTCAAATCACCGCCAGTTCAGCGCACGATACAGGTTTTGTGGGGCCACAACATGCAAGGTAAGCAACGAAATTCATAAATTAAATTTAATTAATCAACAAAAGCAAAGAAAAATAGAAAAAAAAAATATGTATTGAATATAGAAAAATTTCAAATATTGTGGGAGCATAACAACAAATTTGCAATATCATTTCCTTTTTAACAACGAAACCATATTTAATTTGGTTTCATTGTAAAAAATTTAATTCAAAATCTATGATGGGTTTCTTTTTTTTTAAATTATCATAATTTATTCATGAATTAAATAATAATAATATTGTCTAAATCTAAATAACACCCAAAGTAAAGTAAATCTGTAAATAACAGTATATTGTGTAATAATATGGGCATTTTGTGAAAATCAACCCGCATCGTTATAATCCTCACACTCGACCCCCTGAACACACTGAACTTAAAATGTTTTAGTATATTTTAAATATTTATATAAATTATTTATAATGATGGAATTTTATAGTCACTTTATTTTAGTAGAGTTTTTCTCAAATTAAATGTAGGGGAGGAGTATTATTAGCTCTGGTCATTTCCTGTCTTTACGTGTATATGTTGACTACCCAAGACCAGTATAAACATTTGAAATTTAACTCATAAAAAATTTTACAAGAGTCAGCAAAAACAAAAATGTGAAAAATAGACAAAAACAAAATGTAGAGATTTTGTTTTTTCCCTCTCAATTTACTGGTGCCCTTAAGTAATGATTTTCAGATAGAGTAAAGATGTGTATGAAATGAAACTAGATTATTTTTTATAGGTCATCTTTATGGTTAATTGAAATAAATGAAAGTTTAAGGAAAAAATACAATTTACAAATAAATTGCAAGAATATTGTATACGAAAGGGCTAAATTAGAAAAGAAATTTGATTTGATGATTTAAATTAGAAAATTACTTAGAATAATTTGTAGGAAGTTAAGAATTTCATGGAAAATGTTTAAGCATTTTTAAAACTAAAACAGAACCAGAACAAAACTAGAACAGAACTGGAACAGAACTAGAGTGGAACTAGAACAGAACTAGAACAGAACTAGAACAGAACTAGAACAGAACTAGAACAGAACTAGAACAGAACTAGAACAGAACTAGAACAGAACTAGAACAGAACTAGAAGAGAACTAGAAGAGAACTAGAAGAGAACTAGAACAGAACTAGAACAGAACTAGAACAGAACTAGAACAGAACTAGAACAGAACTAGAACAGAACTAGAACAGCACTAGAACAGAACTAGGACAGAACTAGGACAGAACTAGGACAGAACTAGAACAGAACTAGAACACAACTAGAACACAACTAGAACAGATCTAGAACAGAACTAGAACAGAACTAGGACAGAACTAGGACAGAACTAGGACAGAACTAGGACAGAACTAGGACAGAACTAGGACAGAACTAGAACAGAACTAGAACAGAACTAGAACAGAACTAGAACAGAACTAGAACAGAACTA
>NW_025811237.1:0-261 GCF_022045245.1 Lucilia cuprina
CTAGACTATAGACTAGACTATAGACTAGACTATAGACTAGACTATAGACTAGACTATAGACTAGACTATAGACTAGACTATAGACTAGACTATAGACTAGACTTTAGAATAGAATATAGACTAGACTATAGACTAGACTATAGACTGGACTAGAGACTAGACTATAGACTGGACTAGAGACTAGACTATAGACTAGACTATAGACTAGACTATAGACTAGACTATAGACTAGACTATAGACTAGACTATAGACTAGACTAT
>NW_025811237.1:514-2531 GCF_022045245.1 Lucilia cuprina
TATAGACTAGACTATAGACTAGACTATAGACTAGACTATAGACTAGACTATAGACTAGACTATAGACTAGACTATAGACTAGACTATAGACTAGACTTTAGAGTAGAACTGGACTGGACTGGACTATAGACATTACCAAAATTTACCATTAATGGGTTTCAATTTGGTGTAACCACTCTCCAAATCACTGTTTTGGAATTTTTCTTTTTCAAACTTTAGAATTCATGTTGGTGTAAGAATTACACTTTTTTCCTATTTGCTTATTTGCATTTGCACAAACAAATGAATAGTTGTGTTAATAAAAAGGCTCAAAACTAACACAAATAAATATAAACAATTTTTATTTATTATTTTTTTTTAATGACAAAAACTCATAAATTTCATTTCATAGCAATTTTGAAATTGTCAAGGACATGTGCTTTTTGTAACTTAAAACTTTGTGGTGAATGTTGGAAAATAATAAAATGAAATAAAATGGAGAAACATTTTTATAGTAAAAATTTGATGCCAAAAAGAAAAAAACATTAAAAAGGCTGCAAAATCAAAGGATATTTTTTGCAAGAAAAAAAAAATTATAAATTTTATGCAGTTTAAATTTTTTTTCAATATGTACAGTTTTTTTTTCTAAGGACATTCTTGTTAATGCCAAGCACGCACATTTTCAAACCAACAGCAAGAAACGCACACACACATACACACAAATACTTTGTAAACTAAACAAGAAAAAATAAATTAAGAAAATTGTGTAGAAAAGAAAAAGTAAAGAGAAAAAGGATAAAAGTACAGAAACCAACAACTAAAATCTCGTACAGGAAACACAAGAGAATCATACTAATAGATGTGTCCTGCTGATGGTTTTTCGTATTCATTTTTACTGCCACCAATTTTTTGTTGTTGTTGTTGCTGCCTTTACTTTGTGGTTGAGTGTTAGTGTGTGTGGTCTTCCGTTAGCTTAGAGAGCAACTACTACTACTACTAGAACTGCTGCTCGTGTTATTCTATGGTAATGATTCTGTTTTGTTGCATAAAAATTTATTTATTCTGCTGCTTTAGTTCATGTTCTTTTTCATATTTTTTCATTTGTTCTTTTTGTACTCGAAACACGCATTTTTCTATTGCCGTGGCATGTAGTAATTGCAATTTAATTATTCCTTAGAATATTGTATATGAAAACACATAGAAAATAGATAACTAGAATAAAAAATATTATGAAAAAAAAAATTTTTTTGTGTCATTAAAGGAGGTCAAGTTACAATTGAAAATGAAATTGATTTTACTGCTGGCGTGTGTGTGGTGAGAATTTGTTCTTGAAATATAATTTTTGCCAAATCAGGATATTTTGTAAAGCGTTCTTAAAGGGATTGTCTTAATTCCATTACAGCAGAAATTCAAGCCAAAAAATATGATTTCACAAGGAAATTGATTTAGGAAAAACAAAAAAACATGAGTTTAGAAATGTGTTTAATGTCAAGTTTTAAGGACTATTTTAAAAAGATTCTAAGGATTACATTGTTACCCTTTATATTGAACACAAAAACACCTTATAAGAAAAGCAATAAACAATTACCTGTGTATCAAAAATACCTCACATCTTTAGTTAAATACCGCATATTATTTCATACCTGTATTAAGGAAATAACTAAACACGACAAGCTCTAAATGCTGTCATGCAATGCGAAATTATTAATAGCATAAAACTCATACAAGAAGGGAATTTTTAATTTAAATGTAAAGAAAGTTCAAATGTACATTCTTTTAATAGAACCCTATAGATACAATTTTCTCATAAAAATTTGAGTTTAGTATAGTCAAAACTTATATAATCTAGTCTACAGTCTAGTCTATAGTTTATAGTATGGACTATAATGTAGTATATAGTCTGAACTATTACCTAGTCTATAGTCTGGATTATAGACTAGACTATAGTCTAGTCTATAGTCTAGTCTATAGTCTAGTCTATAGTCTAGTCTATAGTCTAGTCTATAGTCTAGTCTATAGTCTAGTCTATAGTCTAGTC
>NW_025811238.1:0-2132 GCF_022045245.1 Lucilia cuprina
AAAAATAAAAATTTTATAAAAGTAAAAATTGTAAAAATATACTCATGGTGTAGGGTATCATATGGTCGGCCATGCCCGACTATACTTTCCTACTTGTTTTTAAATAATCAACAATTTTAACATACTGACTGGTGTAGGGTATCATATGGTCGGCAATGTCCGACTATAAATTCATACTTGTTTTTTATATTGAATTACATCTGTGTTTATCATGGGATATTTACTTTAACTCCTTACCGCTTTTTTGTTTTTAACAAAATATAGGAACCTTTTTGTTTTTTATTCGATTTATTGAAAATCTTTACATATTTACGTAATTGTGACGACTTTTTATATACGTTTATATAAAAATGTTCCGCTTTTAATATAATTGTATATGTATTACAGTTAAGAAGCGCACAACATGCCCGATTAAAAAAAAATGGTTATCAATATAAAAACTCGGCTTGTCAAATACTTCGAAAATACGAGATATTCGAAACTGGTAGGTTTTTTAATGTTTAAAAAAAAATCGGTAAAACGGTTTTCGCTTTTTGAATACTCTATGTTATTTGTCTACATATATGTCGATTATGGATACAGTTCAAAATATAAATGTTCATACACTTTTTATCCAATACATTCTTTCGTAAGATTTTTAAAAGCAACAATACAAAAATACTTGTATGCGAATTTTTATACAAAAAAGGACTAAGTAAATTTTTCAAAACGTAAACTAAACTAGAAATGTCTTTATAAAATAATTATTTTAAACTCAATAAGAATTCAGAAAGCATATATCATCAATCATTGACAAGTAATACAAGCAAAAAAGTCGAAAGAAAATAGCTACCTAATTTGCAACTGTTTACCTTTTTCTAAGACCAATAGTTAAAAAGTTACACTCATTTGAATAAACCCCTGTATGACGAAAATGTCTATCTTCCAACTATCCAATAGTACTAACTTTAGTGTAAAATTCATTCAAATCTACTTTTTGAGTTCGGTCACTGAACATAATTTTATATGTTTGTCTCTATATAATCAATAATTTGATTTTCGGAAGAGATTTGTATGGAAGCTGTGTATGTACGTAAATAGATAATTCATGGGCCGTAGCCCATGGTCATATGTTCATAAATCAACGACCGTTAGTAAGAACTCTGTATACAAGTTTTTCATAAGCAGCTAAGTATTATTATCTTTTTATTCATTAATACCCACGGTAACCTTCTTAAGGCAATACGTATTTAATATAAATACTTTTTTACAAAAATATATATTGCTTGTTATCAAATGTATCAAGAAAATATAACAAATTTTAAAGCAGATGTCATAAATGTGTAACACCTTTCTTGTCCTTTTAATTAATTTCCGCAAGGACATGGTATATGTTTATAAACAATTTATTTACTTTTTTATAAGTTTACGCAAGAAACTTATTTTTAAACTAACTACATATAAGTTATTAGCATTCTTAGAATTCATTCCTCAAAAATAAGTTTTTCTGGGTTTACCAAATAGGCTCTTTACAAAACAATCCAAACTTACAAATATATAGGTAAAAATTATTCATTCAAAACTGTGAAGTTAACCTGTAAATCTCAAAAAAGTATTTATATATTTCCCAATTATCTGCATTTCGATTTCATATTCGAATATAAAGTTATATTAAGTAATTTTCGAATATGGACAAAAAATTGGGAAAACTATTTGTATATTTATAATACATATTCCTGTCGAGTTTTACTGGTTTGTCAATATTTTTAATGAATTATTTTCACTTAAGTGATTTTCAAAACGATGTTGAACGATATACCTACACACAGAAAATACATACAGTTGTGTGAAAAATAATAGAGCCACCTTCAAGTCCTAATATCAATACTTAAAAATTTAGACAGATAATAATTTTCTTTCGACTTTTTTGTTGTTTTTTATTAGGTTTTATTATAGTATAAAAAAACATAAATTAAATATTTGAATTCATTGTTCTTAAAAATTAAATAAAAAAAAGTTCGGTATATACATTCATTTTCTCCGTGAAAAAAATAGAGCCATCTAAACAAACCTCCTAAAATTATTAAAAAGATAAAGAAGATAATATTTTAAATACAATAATGACTTACACAACTGCTTATACTGCCACAACT
>NW_025811239.1:0-2056 GCF_022045245.1 Lucilia cuprina
TAGACTTTCCTCTAGTCTATAGACTAGACTTTCCTCTAGTCTATAGACTAGACTTTCCTCTAGTCTATAGACTAGACTTTCCTCTAGTCTATAGACTAGACTTTCCTATAGTCTATAGACTAGACTTTCCTCTAGTCTATAGACTAGTCTTTCCTCTAATATATAGACTAGTCTTTCCTCTAATATATAGACTAGTCTTTCCTCTAGTCTATAGACTAGTCTTTCCACAAGTCTATATACTAGTCATTCAATTGGCTTTCATCTAGTCTGTAGACTAGACATTCCTCTAGTCTGCAGATTAATTTTGCTTCTAGTATATAGACTAGTGTTTTTATTCTAATCTATAAACGTCACTTTTATAAACATCTGGTAAACCTTGAAAATCAATCGAAGAGCTACCAGACAACATAAGATAAGGTTACCCCGGCTTATTTGACACAAAAAAAAACGTTTGTAATGGTAACCTTTAAATGAAACCCCCATATAATCAAAATTAACTCTAAATCTAAACATGACTCATCAATTTTAAAACAACAACTTAAATTTAACTGAGTTTTAAAACATAACCAGTTTTAATATATTCTAAAACAAACATTTAATTTAAAATTTCAAACAATTTTGTTTCAAACAAATTTATGACGGAAAGTTTAATAATTGTTTATTCATGTATATATTAACTAAATAACTATAAATCTTAAAACAAAATCGAATAGTAAAAAAATTGTAATATACCCGTATTATTAATAAATAACGGTACAAAAACAAACGAACCATTTAAAACATAAATTAAGATTTTTATTTAAAACATTTTTTTTCTATTTTACAATTTGTTTATACACATCAGATGATGATGATAATGATGATGAGCCATACGTGACATTTTTTCTTAATTTACATAAATTATACAATTTAGGTTTTGTCTGTCTCGATTTTATCAAATGGCCTTAAAGCCAATGAACTATTTTTAAATGCTACTAAAATTTATTAGATAAAAATGTACACTTAGTCATTTTTATAATGTTTATTTGAAAATTAAAAAAAAAAAAAAAAACCAATAAATATTTATAATTATGCAAATTTATTTTAATAAACAATAAAAGAGTTGACAAACGTAAAACCACAATTATTAATAAAAAAACGGTTTTATTTAAGATTTTTTTCTTGTGGTTATTAATCAGTGATTAAACAACTTTCTCATTTGAAAGGTTAAAGGTCATTAAAGGAAAATTTACAAAAAAGGCTTTTGAATTAATGAAAATTTTTCAAAGTTATTAAAATATAATATTTGACATCACTTTTTACCAATGCTGCCACTACTTTTAATGAAACAATTCGTTTCATTATTAGTCAAAACAATTTAGCGATTTTTTATCATTATTTTTGTTTATTTTTTATTAAATTACATTTTTCCCTTAATTATTCACCCTCACTAACCTTAATTAATTTGTTTTAGTTTAGTTTTTTTCTCTTTCATGTTATGAAAAAAATTTCATTTAAATTCATTTTCATTTCTTTGAAATAACATTTAAAAAAATTATATTTTTAAATGTGACGGTTTCGCTTCGTTATGTCGAAAAATTTTTTTGGCAACAATTCAGCAACAAACAGCAAGACATAATAAATTTATAAAACGCTAAAAGTTGCCAATAAAAATATGAAAAATTAAAACATAAAAATGTAGACTTTTAACAGCCAAAAATATAAATAAATTGCATAAAACATAAAGTTTTTTGTTAAAAATAATTAAAAAAAAAAACATTTACCTATTTTGTGGCATAATTGTTTTATTGGAAAGTTTACAAAATAAGAAAAATAAATGCCAAATTTAAACCAATTTCAGTTAAATGTTAAAATGGCAACTACCGTCAACTTTTGTTGCCAGCAACATGTTGAGAGAAAGATTTAAAATTTGGCTATTTGATATTAGTAGATTGGTATTACTTTTCATTTTAATTTATCTATCTATCTATCTATCTATCTATCTATCTATCTATCTATCTATCTATCTATCTATCTATCTATCTATCTATCTATCTATCTATCTATCTATCTATCT
>NW_025811240.1:0-1061 GCF_022045245.1 Lucilia cuprina
TTTAAAGCAAAACATACTATACACCAAAATGTAGGGAATTGGATTAGCTATAACGTCCTGTACAACAACCTTTGTCAGAAGTCAGATTTCGGCCCCAAACTCAAAAAACAATTTTGAGTGAAATATTGAAAAAGGCTTTTTAAAATCTTTGTTTTATAAAAAACTTGTGAGCAAAACATATTATACACCAATGTTTAAAGCATTGGATTATCTATAACGTCCAATAAAACAATATTTTTCAGAAGTCCAAAATTCGGCCTCAAACTCAAAAAACAGTTTTGAGTGAAAAATGAAAATCAATTTTGTAAAAACATTGTTTTATGAAAAACTTTGGAGCAAAGGATATTATACACCAAAATATTGGCAATTGGACTATCTATAACGTCCAATACAACAATTTTTGTCAGAAGTCAAAATTCGGCCCTAAACTAAAAAAAACCAATTTTGATGGAAATGTTAAAGAACACTTTTTTATACCCTCCGCCACACAGTGGTATAGGAAAAAGAAAAGAAGGAAATAATTCGGTAACTTCTAAACGGTTAAGAGGAGGTGTTGTCGAGTTTAGGTTTTGAATTTGGACCTTAGCAGTAACTTAGCTCTTATAGTTTAGGAAATATTCGCATTTAAAAATTAAAATTTTAAAATTTTTACCGTCCTTACTTTAGTTTTTTGATATTCGCTTAAAAACAAGTTTATATATTAAGCAATCAAAGAATTACGTAAAAACATGACTGAGTCCAAAGTTAATTTAAAAAATTAAAAAAGGCGATTTTTTGCCATTTTTTGGGAAAAAAGTATCCTTTTCTTTTTGAGTTATCTAAAAATTTTTGATACCGAGGAAAATTCAATTTTGTTTTATATGGCCTAATATGTTCTTAATCATTTTGTAACTGGTTTCGATAACCCCGCCCCTGGTATGGATATAATAGGCAAAAAACCAAAACTTAAAACTTTTTTTGGGAATTCCGGGATTTCTAATAAGAAAATTGGATTTTTGGAATTTGGATTTTGAGTAAAAATATCTACCTAATTGTAAAATTTCATCAAAAAATATTCATAA
>NW_025811241.1:0-2076 GCF_022045245.1 Lucilia cuprina
TAAACTAGAACTGAACTAGAACTGAACTAGAACTGAACTAGAACTGAACTAGAACTGAACTAGAACTGAACTAGAACTGAACTAGAACTGAACTAGAACTGAACTAGCCCATATCAATATTGTGTAGCTGTTGGGTGTAGGACGACTCATAATTAAAATGGTTGAAAAAACGTACAGCTGAATATGTTTCCTGAGCTCTTAATTATTTTAAATATTCTAAATATTCTAGAACTTAGTTTTGTATAACTCTATATATTACTGCAATGCTCCAAGTTAGCGTATTAAAAGGTTAGCGTATTAAATATAAATCTGAATAAAAATGTAAATCTCTTTACCAAAACAGTCATTATACAGCACTTCCACATAAGGTAAAATATTATATTATTATATAAGTAAATAAGTACTTTATTTGGCTGGAAATGTTTTTCAAGTCCGACTATACATTCACACTACATAGTGTTTTCTTAATTTCTATATATTAGAAATAAACTACTAGGTGTATGAGTATTATATTTCTTTAACAATTTTTTATAACGTATACGTATATATGTCTATTCATAAAATTTAATAATTTAGCTATTATTTAATGTTAATGTAAAGTATTTTAACTCATTTATTCACAAACAAAATTTTTATTTTATAAAAGGTTTATAAAATATATTTTGTATGGAATCTTTTTTTATAAACCTTTTGTAAATAAGGAGGTAAATATTCTTTATTAAATTCAATTTTCTTTTTCTGTGTATTATTTGAAAGTTTGAAAAGAAACTAAAAATCTTTTCCATTTGTTTCCTCACATTTAAAATGTTAAATTACATATTTATACCATTCGTATTTACCGGAATGTATGTAAGTCTGTGGTTTCTGTTGTATTTCGCAAATGCTTATTTTCCAGCAATCTGTTTCCAGGTACATCCTGTCAGTTTTTACAACTTTAGCTATTCCATGAAAAAAGAGAAAAGGAAAAGAAATAGGTTGATAGTTGTTTGTGAATATCAAATGATTTTATGATTCAATTTTAATGACTGACAGATTTTTTCAGTTTTCTACAACTATTTTACAATCTCACATATAAAGTTTAAAAAAGTTTTTTATTTTGTAATTTCTGTATTTTAGAAAAGAAATCTAAGTATTGTAGTTGGCAGCAGTTTAGTGTACATAGTAAACAAGCCATCAAACCAGGTGTCATTATGGGGTGTTACAGAAACAAAACTGTCAAATTGTTGTAAAACTTAGAAAACTAGTTTCGTTTAAATGTTTATTTTACAGTGGGTTTAGTAAACTTTATAGCAGAACAACGCTATTTTAAATTTCAGAAAAAACTAGGGATGGATTGGAATTAACATATCCTACTTTAGTCTTATATTTTCAAAGATTTTGTTAAATTTTCTAACTTTATTTAAAATACATCTTAAACATATTGAGATAAACATTTGCGATAAAAACAAGGTTTATAAAAGTATATAAAAACAGAAAAGAAAACAACATTTCCATAAATATTCTACAAAATGAAAAAATGCATTAAGGTTTTGAATTACAAGACTATAGCAAACAGTTTTAATAGCAAAAAAAAATGAAAGAAAAATGAAAGAAAAACATTTGCCACATGTTAAGCACACTTGTTGTAAAGTAATCGTATAATGTTGTTGGATGTTATGTGAAGCATCTACATTACAATAAACAACAATTTCTGTGTGTGTATTTTCTTACTTTTCTAATACTCAAATTTCTATATTTTTAGTTTCTTAAAATGTTGCGAGATTGTTGCCTTTAAGCCAGTTGACTGAACTGTCAAGAAAGTGTGTCTTGCTAATCTATGTAATCGCGGTGAGCAAAGAATTATGCATTTGGTCTGATGTTTTTAACATTATGTTTGTATTTTTTCCATTAAGAATTTACACTGAAATCTAGAACAGAGCTTGAACTCAACTAGAATTGGGCTAAAACTGAACTAGAACTGAACTAGATCTGAACTAGAACTGAACTAGAACAGAACTAGAACTGAACTAGAACTAAACTAGAACTGAACTAGAACTGAACTAGAACTGAACTAGAACTGAACTAGAACTGAACTAG
>NW_025811242.1:0-496 GCF_022045245.1 Lucilia cuprina
GAACTGAACTAGAACTGAACTAGAACTGAACTAGAACTGAACTAGAACTGAACTAGAACTGAACGAGAACTGAACTAGAACTGAACTAGAACTAAACTAGAACTGAACCAGAACTGTACTAGAAATGAACTAGAACTATTTTGATGCCATCATTTTTCACACTGTCACCAACTTTGACCGACAACTACTAGTTAAGAATTCTAATTCTTCATAAAACATTTGCAACTAACAATGTTTGCAAAATGGTTTTTGGTGCTAGACAGGATTTAGTAAATAAAGGGAAAAGAGTGACAACCTGACTTAAAGTGAGAAATAAAAAGAAAACTCTTTGTCTCAGTGCCAGCGAACAAAAAAAACGACAACATGGCTGTATTTGCACTGTTTTACTTCCGTGTCATTATCATAATTTCCTGTTTATGCTAAATGGTATACAATGCATCAAGTGCTATAAAAAAGGAATGGTTGAGGCCCCTTTTTAAGGAAGGGGGGGGGGGGG
>NW_025811242.1:508-2113 GCF_022045245.1 Lucilia cuprina
AAATGCAGGGAATAAATTTAAAGGAAGCAGTTTTAGTTGCTAGACATACTACAGTTTGAATGAAAACACTATTTTCATGTAATTTTTCTTTTTTTTTTATTTTATCCATTACTGAGCTGAGTTATAAATAAGTATAATACAAAGAAAATGTTTTATGAACGTGTTTAATTTTGCATTGTTTGCATAAGTTTTTGTTTAAATTTCCCATACATTTAAGACCGAAATACATTCCAGTAGTTGGCAGGTTGTTCAGCTGGCAAAACAGGTGTAAAGAGCTGAATTTTTGTGTTCTTAACGTATGTGAATGTGTAGTTTGCTAATGAGCAGTATGTTTTTTGGGCTTAAAAGTTCAAAGACCTTTTAAAATAAGATTTTTGGGTAGAAGATTTTCAAAAAGAACACATAATTAAACAATTTAGGAGTGGAATTGTTTGAAAGTTCAAAATTTTTCTAGTGAAGGTGTAATTTTGAATTTTTCCTCTATTTTGATTTAAAATTCTTACTTTATAAAACGAAACATTTAGAAAATATTTTACGAATCCTAATTCAACAATTTTCTCTTATTTTAAATTTAAAGCCTGCTTTTAGGCTTGGGAAAACATTGTAACGTGAAGCAAATTTCTTTTCTTTTTCTCTAATTTTCCAACTAGACTAGACACTTTATATTGATTTTTGTTTATTTCTATTCCTTTTTATTTAATTTTATTTCTTCATAAAAACAGCAGAGTAGCTTAATATTGGCTTTATGCCAAAAAAAGTAAAAATGTAACAAAAGCATTTAAAAGGGAAATCAATTGTTGGCAACTAGAATTTTTTACCACTAGAATACTACAACTGTTATTCATTATAAATACTAGACTACCAGCACTCTACCCTCAACTCTGTTTATAACTTGAAACTGAAAAAAGAAATTTATGAAAAAGGTCAACATATAAACTATAAGACATGTTTTTAGATGGCACCACAAGTCTACTCGACAAATTCTAGTATTTTCAATGGAAAATAGATAAAAAAAACTGTATAATAGACTTTTACCATACGGAGCAATAAGCAAAAGTGTTTGTCATGTTTAAATTTTAAAAAGTATTTCAAAGGATTATGAAATTGTTTTGGAAAAAGTTAAAGGATTTTAGAGAAAATGTCATTTGACAATATAAACGAACACTTTCCATGCGTGTGTTTGGGGTTGAATTTAATTTCAGATTTTTGTTAAAGGGACTTCTTTAATTTAAAGGAATAATTGAATATTTGTTTGGATGAAGTAAAAAGGTATGTGTTTCGGAACTCAACAAGAACTGAGCTAGAACTGACTTGAACTAGAGCTGAACTAGAATTAAACTAGAACTGAACTAGAACTGAACTAGAACTGAAGTAGAACTGAACTAGAACTGAACTAGAACTAGAACTGAACTAGAACTAGAACTAGAACTAGAACTGAACTAGAACTGAACAGGAATTGAACTGGAACTGAACTAGAACAGAACAAGAACAGAACAGACTAGAACTGAACTAGAACTGAACTAGAACTGAACTAGAACTGAACCAGAACTGAACTAGAACTGAAATAGAACTGAACTAGAACTGAACTAGAACTGAACTAGAACT
>NW_025811243.1:0-1675 GCF_022045245.1 Lucilia cuprina
GTCTATAGTCTAGTCTATAGTCTAGTCTATAGTCTAGTCTATAGTCTAGTCTATAGTCTAGTCTATAGTCTAGTCTATAGTCTAGTCTATAGTCTAGTCCATAGACTAACCTATTGTGTAGTCTATTATCTAGTCTATAGTCAAGCCTATAGTCTAGTCTATAGTCTATTCAATAGTCTAATCTATAGTCTAGTCTTAATTATGGATTATTTAACAGCAATATATTATTTTTAAAATTTTTTCTATATAGACCCTTAAGGTTACCCTTTAAGTGTTCTTATTTTAATTCTTATATGATTAATGCCTTATTTTAGTTCCTACTTTAAAAGTCCTTTTTATGCTAGGTTACATTTAAATACCTTAAGGATTTATAAATAAGTAGATTTGTTAACAATCTCATTAACTCACCCCTTTAATGAACAAGTTTATACTTATTTATATTATTTTACAAAAAATTCCCATCAATTACAAAAAATGCCAAAAGGAAAAAAGCACTATTATTCACGTTCTTAACCACAAAGCGGACTATTTATCCAAACCAACAAACTCATCTCTAAGATACAAGAATGAAAAAAATATAACAAAAATGTTTAGCATGACAAGAAGGCATGTTGATGACGAAAAAGGAGGTAGAACAAGATGATGGTGATAATGATGTTGATGTAGATGCTGATGAAGACATGAAAAACTTCTATTTGCCTTGAACTTTTATTTGCTTTTCGTCTCTTTGTATTAAAGTAAAATATATACCATGTTTGTATATATTTCTTTTTATATTTTTGGCTTTTCTATTTTCATCTATTTTATAGTTCGCTTTAGAATTAAAGCCAACAAATTCAACAACTATACTATAAACCAAAAAATTTATTTATTTTACTCAACAACAGCAACAACAGCAGAAAAATATTTGCACATACAAAAAACCCAAAAATACATTAAATTGGCGCCAATTTTAAAATAAATCAAATTGTATGTCCCTCCGTCCTTCGGCTGCTGTTTTATTCCTTCTAGTCTTTTACTTGAAATCATTTCTATTTTTTCTTTAAATCTTGTTTATTTTTTTCTCGATTTATTTTTTTGAAAATAGTAAACCCAAAAATAGAGGAAATATGTTGTGCAAAATTCCGCATTTTATTTTTAACCAAAAAAAAACTATCGAGAATTTTTCTACGTGGTGATTTTTATATGTGCAATTTGTATGTTTTATTTCAATTTTTATTCACATGATTTAATAGATTTGCTGGGAGCTTAAATCTAATAAACCACACATGGATAACTGAAGTTCTGAACTAGTTATTCTGTTTTAAGTTACAAAAATAGTACTTCTTTTTTAATTTAGAATTTAGACATGACTATAGAATAAACAATAGACAAGACTATAAACTACAATACTGACTAAACTATAGCTAAACTATATACTAAGTTATATACTAAACAAGACCACAGACTAGACTATTCCAGATTAATATCGACTCGACTATAGACTAGAATAAAGACTAGACTATGTACTAGAATATAGACTAGACTATAGACTAGACTATAGACTAGACTATAGACTAGACCATATACTAGACTATAGAATAGACTATAGACTAGACTAGACTAGACTATAGACTAGACTATAGACTAGACTATAGACTAGACTATAGACTAGACTATAGACTAGACTATAGAC
>NW_025811244.1:0-4271 GCF_022045245.1 Lucilia cuprina
GAACTAGAACAGAACTAGAACAGAACTAGAACAGAACTAGAACAGAACTAGAACAGAACTAGAACAGAACTAGAACAGAACTAGAACAGAACTAGAATAGTACTAGAAAAAAACTAGAACAGAACTAGATTAGAACTAAAACAGCACTAGAACAGAACTAAAACAGTACTATAACAGAAGTAAAACAGAACAAGAACAGAACTAGAACTCAACTAGAACAGAAATAGAAGTCCTCCCTAATTTCACTCTCTTATAGAAACAAATAAGAACAAAAGATAACGTTATTACACATACTTAACGTTAGAGACAAACAAATAAAAAATCTGCAAAAACAACAAAAGGTAGCATATATTAAGGCATAAGTAGTTTGTGAAGCAACACAATAATGAAAAGGACAGCATTATCAACAACTAAGTAGAAGTAGAGCGAAAATTTATGATACCTGTAGTTGATTATGGGTATTTTATTGCCACAAATGAATATATTTCTTAGAGTGTTTAATGTTATGTTTTTTTTTTGTGATAATTATAATTTTTGAATAATTATAATTATTAAGAAAAATGTCGGATAAATGGTTTAGTAGTATTCATATAATACTATGAATGAAATAATTATTTTCAATCTTAGAGTTTAATTTGTAGAATTTTGTTAAATTTAATTTTAGTTTGTTTGTGTCGTTGTTCTGTCAACATAACAGTTTTATGATTTTTAACAATTGATTTTTGTGAAAAAAAAAATATATATATATATATTCTAGATTTATATACATACATTTTGATGTCACAGTTACCATTTAATGAAAATCTCTGTGCCAACTATGGTAGATTGTAGTTAAGAATACAAAAAGTTGCACTAAAGCATGTAGCGGAAATAACAGGATGCTATCTGAGTTGTAGACGAATACTCTGGAACTGTACTTAATAGTAGACTATAGACTAGACTATAAACTAGACTATTGACTATACCATAGACTAAATTAAAAAACTAGACTATAGACTAACTATAGACTATCATATAGAGCTAGACTATATACTACACTGTAGACTGGACTATAGACTAGACTATAGAGAGTAGATTATAGAGTATAGTATAGACTAGACTTAAGAATACACTCTAGACTAGACTTTAGACTAGATTATAGACTAGACTATAGACTAGACTGTAGACTAGACTATAAACTAGACTAAAGATTAGACTATATACTAGACTATAGACTAGAATATAGACTAGAATGTAGACTAGATTATAGACTGGACTATAGACTAGACTATAGACTGGACTATAGACTAGACTATAGACTAGACTATAGACTAGACTATAGACTAGACTATAGACTAGACTATAGACTAGACTATAGACTAGACTATAGACTAGACTATAGACTAGACTACATTCTGAGCTATAAACTAGACTATAGACTAGACTATTGATTATACTATAGAAAAGACTATAGAGTAGACTGTAGATTGATTATAGAATAAATTATAAACTAAACTATAGTCTGGTCTATAGAATAGACTATGGAATAGCCTAGGCTAGACTATAGACTAGGCTACTGATTTGACTTAGGGTAGACTATAGACTAGACTATAGACAAGACTATAGACTGTAGACTAGACTATAGACTGCACTTGACTATAGACTAGACTATAAGCTAGACTATAAACAAGACTATATACTAGACTATAGATAAAACTATATTCTGGACAATAGACTATACCATAGAGTAGACTATAGACTAAACTATGGATTAGAATATAGACTAGACTATAGACTGGTATATAGACAGGACTATAGACTAGACTATAGACTAGACTATGGATTAGAATATAGACTAGACTTTAGACTATTCTCTAGACTATAGACTAGACTACTGACTATATACTAGACTATAGATTGAACAATAGACAAGACTGTAGACTAGACCATAGAGTACTATAGACTAGAAAATGGAAAAGACTATAAACTAGGCAATAGGCTAGACAATAGACTAGACCATAGAGTAGACTACAGATAGACAAGACTACAGATAGACAATACTATAGACTAGACAATATACTAGACTATAGGGTGGAGTATAGACTGGACTATAGAGTAGACTATAGACTAGACTTAAAACAAGACTATATACTAGACTATAAACAATACTAATACTAGACTAGACTGTTGACTAAACTATAGACTAGTTTATAGACTAGACTCTATATTAGAATGTACACTAGACTGTTTACTAGACTATAGACTAAACTATAGACTGAAGTATATATACGACTTTGGACTGTAGACTATGGATTATAGACTAAACTATTGCCTAGACTAAAACTCTTGATAAAAAACTCTCTGGGTAAAATCGCACATACCAGCACTACAACTCTAACAACAATAAGAGTGTAGTGTTATATTGTTTGGTAACAACATGTTGTAATTGTGCATTTTATAACAAACACTTATGCAATATAACAAACAAATACATAGACAATCTTTAACATACACACACACACATTTTCACTCATGAGTAGAAGGACACATACTACATTCAATACAGTTAGGTGGAACAATTTAAAAAATTACATACAATCGTACATTTATATTTGTTCCTTTGTGTCTATGAATGTTGTTATGTTTGTATATAAGCAAAAGCATACATGCATGGTTGGGATTTTATGAATCAACATATATACATATATGACAAAGTATATATGTATGTATTAAACTGCTACCTATTTCAATTGTTTTTTCACGATTTCCTAGAAATTTTGTATTTTTATAAAAAATAAAAAATACGAAAACCCCGTTGACGCTTTTGCTGTTGGAGTTTTTGTTAAATTTGTTGTTATTTTTGTTGCTGCTGATACTGCTGCCGTTTACTGTTTGTTTGTTTGTGCAATAGTAGTATATTGCTCTGTTTACCGGAAGTTGCACCCGTTGCGCGTATAAATATTGAAATGATTGCAATTTTATAACGCCATCAAGTAAAACAACAGTTGGCAATTATTTTTTCATTGTTTTTTCTTTCTATTTTTCTGCTATATACATACACACATATTTACAGTTTTAGTATTGGTAGCATTGTATGTGTGGTTGTGTATGTGCATATATATTTATATAAATGTTTTTATGTATGTGTGTGTAATAATAAAAAAATATATAAATTTTTAAGAGAAATTCAAATTGTTTTATAAGTGAAAATACAAAATTTTTATGAATTTGTTGTAAAAACAGCAACAACAATTTCGAAAGTGTATTGCAATTAAAGGAAAACTAGTACTATGACTACTATACTATACTGTGTATGGCAATATGGAATTTTTAATTATTTAAAATTAAATTTAGCAGAGAAATCAAATTCTCGTTATTCTGTTTTTATGAAAAATATAGCAAATTGTTTGGAAAACTTTCGTTGTTGAATATTAATAAATATTCATTAGAAAATTCAAATAAATTGTGATTTTTTTGTAATGAAAGAAAGAACAAATTGTTAAATTGGTAAAAAAGCTATAACTTTTAAAAAAACTATTGGCAATTGAAAACTATCATAATATAAAGTCATTCGCAGATATCACAAATTAATCCACCAAATAAGTACAACCCTTTTCACATATCCTTTAAAATAACTTCAAACCAATTCTAAATTACATCAACTATTATGTCAACCACACATCAACATATCCTTCCATTCTCTAACACTCGTTTGATTTTCCTTCTTAATCTATTCTAAGGGAAAATTTAATTATCTTTATCCTTAATGTTTTATATCTATAATTGTTAAGGAAAAACAATTAAAACTGAATATCGTTTATTAAACCTTAAGAACAATGAATGGCTGTCGCCATAATGCCACTTATGAATAAATTATGAGAAGAAGAAAAAAAACACCATTTGTTGTCAATGCAAAACTACACTTTCATTATAACAAAAACACATTTACATACTTATATAAGTATGCGTACACATAGCCAGACATACTACTGTATTTATACTTTTAGAAACAAATTACAAAGTCTTTTAGATAAATATTAAATAAGAGATGAGTTACAAAGGACACGGGACACAGCGATGGTATTGATAATGGGTGGCATTGTTGTAGCTCTAGGTGCATGGGAAGGGTTGAATTCTATTGAAAATTCTAGTTTTTAAAGGGTAATGCAACAGGAGATGTGACTTTTTAGTCCTGTTCTAGTTCTGTTCTAGTTCTGTTCTAGTTCTGTTCTAGTTCTGTTCTAGTTCTGTTCTAGTTCTGTTCTAGTTCTGTTCTAGTTCTGTTCTAGTTC
>NW_025811245.1:0-2099 GCF_022045245.1 Lucilia cuprina
GTCTAGTCTATAGTCTATTCTATAGTCTATTCTATAGTCTAGTCTATATTCTAGTCGATAGTCTAGTCTATAGTCTAGTCTATAGTCTAGTCTATAGTCTAGTCTATTGTCTATTCTATACTCTAGTCTAAAGTCTAGTCTATAGTCTATTCTATAGTCTATTCTATAGTCTAGTCTTTAGTCTAGTCTATAGTCTAGTCTATAGTCTAGTCTATAGTCTAGCCTATATGAACTTGAGCATACCCTATTATATTGTCTAGTATGTAGTTTAGCCCATATTTGATTCTGCTATATTTAGTTGTCTAGTCGTCTACTACATTTAGTTATCTTTATTTATTGAGATTAAACTTTTAATTTTTAATTCGCATTAATTAAAATTTGGGGGTTGTCTTACTCTTGAAATGGTTTCAGGGTCTGTGTTGAATATTTATAGCCAAATGAAAGTATTTACATACTGTATACTGTATAGATATATATGAACATATATATCTTTTTACTATAGTTTTATTTCGTTTGATTTCTTTTTTTAAATTTCAACAAAAACAATATGAACAATAATTTATTTGACTTAAATGAATTTGCATTTTGTGATTTATGTGCGATTACATTATTTGTGTGACAGAGAGAAAGAGAGAGAGTGCATACAACCACAGTTTCAATACTTATACACTTATAACGACATAGACACACATATAAACTTGCATGCCTAGACGGAAGTGGAAGAAAAAAAGGGAAAAAAATAAATAACGAAATTTATACCATTTTTAAATAAACAAATAAATTAAATGAAAACAAGTGAAAAATGAAAATAGTATAACTTAATAAATTAAAAAAAAAAATTAACTTTAAATAGTAACATTTAAAATTAAAATTATATAAATGTAATTATTGAAATTCTTGAAGATAACAGAAAAAAGATTTTTGGTTGGAGCAAGCAGTAGAACTTTCGTTTCATTATTGTTTACAGCAGTAGGGTATATCAAGCTTTAAAAAAGTTAATTATTATTTCATTGGCCTCATCTACTCAAACTCATTAAACAGCAGCGGCAACAATAAACATATAAAAAAACTTATAAAAACCAATTACAAAATGGTCATTAGAGATGACATTTGACACAGTGATGCTTGTAAGCTAAAAGATAATAATGATGATAAACAAAATAATGCCAATGAATGTGATGATGATGGCATCTAGGATGGCTTGTGTTTCGATAACAATAATAACTGTTGAGTTCAAAATTATAAAACGCACACACGCACACCGATTACTAGAAGATTTAGGAAATGGTAATAACAATTCAAATAAGTATAAAAATAGCACACTTCTCAAATGTCAAATATATTAGTAGGCTTTCAAAAAATTTATAAATTTTCGGTACTGAATAGAGTGAGAGAGATTAGTTTTTAGTTTGTTGAAATCTACTTATTTTTCTGCACTTTGCTAATGTATGTACATTTTTCTAATGATTATTAGTTGTAATGAAATTCAGTATCATCAACAACACCAGAAAATTTACAAATAGACAAATGGATTTTGCAGTGATATAACGACAATAAGACAGACAAGACAGGCAGACTGTTTGAATGATTGCTATAGTAACAGCAACACAAGACAAATTATAAACGTAAATTACCCTGAACATCAACATAATGCCGGATTTTTTCATTATATTTACATTTTTTCGAGTATGATATTTGACGACACTGATGACTAACGATGAGGAGGTTGCTACAGCTACTTGGATTGCTACTGCTGCTGATACTACAGTCAACGCTGCCACTGATTATAATGAATTAAAGTCTCACTATAAAAATAATAAAATAATATTACACCAACTTCCGCTCTGTTTTCCTCTTCAACCTCTTAGGACGAAACTTTTGTGGGAAGTCCTGCCTCAGTGAACAGGGCAGTCACTTTTGACGTAGGCATCTAGTCTATAGTCTAGTCTATAGTGTAGTCTATAGTCTAGTCTATAGTGTAGTCAATAGTGTAGTCTGTCTAGTCTATAGTCTAGTCTATAGTCTAGTCTATAGTCTAGTCTATAGTCTAGTCTATAGTCTAGTCTATAGTCTAGTCTATAGTCTAGTCTATAGTCTAG
>NW_025811246.1:0-3949 GCF_022045245.1 Lucilia cuprina
TCGACATTCAACTGTCCGTCTGTCTGTTCGTTTGTCTGTCTGTCTGTTTGTCTGTCTGTCTTTCCGTCCGTCTGTGTTAAGCTTGTGCTTACGCTTCGGGTCGCAATTTTCTAGTTATTTTGATGAAATATAGCACATTTGAAGAAATTTGGATACACAATTGAAAATGGTCGAAATCGGTCCAGTATTTCACCCAGTCCTTATATAACCGCACCCCCGAAGGGCTTTGGGCTCATAATTATGTTAAATTTTCTAGTTTATCAACAAAAATTGGCAAAATTTAGTTTTATATAAGTTTAGGATCCCATTTCAGTTATAAAAACTAATAACACAATATAATTCTACATAAATAACTTTGAAGTAGACGTAAATACCTTTGCCAGAGTTTAAAAGGTTAGGCCCATGTATATCCTTTCTCTTATATGATACTCCCTATAGAAAACTTCTTAATTAAGTGCTGGTATAGGATATCATATAGTCGGCAATGCTTGAATATACATTCATACTTGTTTTACAGTTTAACAAAGTTTCAATGCATCTTAAAAAGATAATACCTTCAGCTAATGTCCAATCACTTGGCTCTAATTCCTTGTTCATCACAAATGTTTTCCTTATAAATGAGAGTGAAAACAGCCGTCACTGCAGGGACGCTCTTTGTATGAAAAAGCAGAGACATTCACCACTATATAGTCCAGAAGTAATATAAAAAGTAAACTCTTCAAAAACAAACATAAGCAAAAAATTTCATTGCATTGTCCCTTTCGGACAAGCTTTCTAGATCTGCTAAGGTAATCTATGGAGTGACAAGCTACTAAGGCTTGCTCTAAGAGGAAGTGGAGTCTTGAAGAGCCAGACTGTCTGGCTAAACTGCCGTGATTATTATGACTGGTGACGTATGAGTGTTAGATTTTGCCAACGAAATTGTTTTGTTAATCATACGTCATGTTATACTGAAGCAATTGTACAGGTCAACTTCGTCATTATAAACAGGCGAAAATTTAGAGACTTAAGTGTAAGTGACAACTGACTCTAAGTTACTTATGATTGTCCTACGAGGAGCAGGTCTGTACAGCTGCTGGGTTGTTCTATTACGATTATTATGACTGGTGACGTATGAGTGTTAATTTTTTTCCAATGATTTTTTTTTTGTTAATTACTCATTATGTTATACTATAGCAATTATACAGGTCAACTTCGACTTTATAAAAAGGCGAAAATGTAGAGACTAAAGTGTATATATAAAGGATAGAGAAGTACTGAATCCGAATCTGGTCTTTTGGTAATCTATAGAGTGACAATTGACTCAAAGTTAATTGTGCTTGTCCTATAAGGAGCAGGTCTGTCCACCTGCCGGGATATTTAATATGTTGATCTTATTTATTTTTATGAAAATTGTTTGTTAATCATACGTCATGTTATACTGTAGTAATTAAACAGCACCAGAGGTTAAATTTAACATTTATAAAGGATTGAAGAGTGCTCAATTAGAAGATGGTCTTAGATTTCTTGATGTCATTTAGTTATCTATGGACTTACTTGTGCTACGATTAGCAGGGCAATCTGGCCAATCTGCAGATATATTTTATTTACTTCTGTTGTTCTATTTCAATTATGTTGACTGGTGACGTATGAGTGTTAGTTTTTGCCAACGAATATATTTTGTTCATCATACGTCATGACATGTAAAGTGTTTATTCTTTAAAAGGATTGAGGAGTGCTAAATCTGAATCCAGCGTTAGCTTCCTAAATGTCTTTGGAGTAGGATAAGCAATAGTAACATGACCTACGGGAGCAGTAATTTCTTTAAGTTTTTGGAAATTATTAAGATTATTATAACTGGTGGCGTATGAGTGTTTGTTATAGCCTACAACAATGTTGTTTGTTGATCATACGTCATGTAGCAATTATGGTGTATGAGTGTCAGGAGAAACTGCTGGGATATTTCATATATCTTTATAGTTCTATTACGATTATGACTGGTGACGTATGAGTGTTAGTTTTTTTTGTTAATCATACGTCATGTTGTACTATAGCAATTATAAAACGCAACTATATTTTATAAAAAAATCGAAAACCGGAGAAAAAAATCTACATTAGGAGCGTTGAATCTATTGTCTGAAGGTGCTATCTATTGTCTCCGATTCCTGATATAAATTTCTTAACATAAAGTTGAAAGTTTTCAATACATTGAACCTATTTCATACTTCAAACTAGTGACATGTACCGACGTCAAAAGAGTTGATGCTGATATTGGTTTACTGTGCTAAACACAAAAAGTGTGCGTCCTTTCTAGGGCTTTATAAAATTATTAGTTAATTTTACTATTTCAGTCTGTCCGTCTGTCTGTCTTTCTGTCTGTCTATCACAGTCTGTCCGTCAGTCTATGTATATATCTCTAGCATCCAAAATCATCAAATCCGATATATTTTATGAACATTTTATTCCCGTTGAATGGTGCTATAAATTTACAAAGACCGGTGTCGTATGAGTTATAAATTTGACACTGGACTTTCATATATAAATCATACGTTATGTGATACCAAATGTTTTGTAATTAAGTAAAAAGATAAAAATTTAAACGAAAAA
This sequence comes from Lucilia cuprina, assembly GCF_022045245.1. Lineage (NCBI taxonomy): Eukaryota > Metazoa > Arthropoda > Insecta > Diptera > Calliphoridae > Lucilia > Lucilia cuprina. The sequence continues at coordinate 2,587 of NW_025811246.1, forward strand.
TTAAAAAAATTATAAAAAACAACAAAATTGTTATTTATCTTAAATTAATAAATAACAGCAACCTTTTGTTCCAATTTAATTTGTTTAATTTTAATTGTTTAACGTTTTATTAAGAAATAAAAGAACTTAAATTAATATTTTGTCTTCAAGTTATTCATTATTAATCTAAAAATTTATAGTTTTGCAAAATTGATATTGCACATTTTAAATTTTATTAACTTGTGTAAATTAATTTATACAAATACCGTTAACGATAACGTATGAGTGATAATTTTAGGCAAAATATATTTTTTCATTAGTCATCCGCAGTGTTAAATTAAAATGAAATGACTCCTAACTATTTCAGTAATAAATTTTGTTGGAACATTTCAGATTCTGCATAAAGGCTTTGAATGTATACATACATATATATGTATGTATGTATGTATGTATGTATGTATGTATGTATGTATGTATGTATGTATGTAATAGTGTGAACTTTTTCTTTCATCGTTGAGGAAGGAATTCTGTTCTAGTTCTGTTCTAGTTCTGTTCTAGTTCTGTTCTAGTTATGTTCTAGTTATGTTCTAGTTATGTTCTAGTTCTAGTTCTAGTTCTGTTCTAGTTCTGTTCTAGTTCTAGATCTATGTCTGTTTTGTTTTTGTTTTGTTCTAGTTGAGTTGTTGTTCAGTTTTAGTTTAATAGATTTAGTTTTTGGAACAAATTCGTTTTTCATTTGAGGTCTATATATATTAGCTGCAATCGTAACAAACTCTCTTGTCTTAAAATTTGCTAATAAATTAATAAAGTATCATTAATTATAATTCTTCCCATAGTTTCCATAATTTTTTCCATTTTCAATTACATATGTACGTTTATATGCAAAAAGGTCCGTTTGATTGCCTACCATTATAAATTTTATTGTCTTAATCCACCATGGCGTATGATTTATATTTATTTGTTTTCTTTTGTGCATAATAGAGACTTAAAATTAACAATAATTCAATTATATGTAGATAAAAACAACGTGATTTTTATTTGTATAATATTTTTTCTTTACTTTAATTTTCGTATTTTTTTATAATGCTGTTCATTAACTTTATTTTATGATTATTACGTGATTTTTTTCTTAAAAACCTAATATTATTAAATAAATCCATTAAATTTATTACAATATTTTTGTTAGAGAGTTAACGCATTTAATTAAAAGCAAGTAGTGATAGCATTGTTAGAAATTTATAAATATTTTTTTAACACCATCTGTTGTTGAGATAAAAATAAAATCTGTCTAAAAAATTAATGTTTCATGAAAAAATTTTTTATTACTTTTTTCATTTTTTAATAATATTCACAAATTAAGCTTGAAAAACTGTGGAATTAACTG
>NW_025811247.1:0-5411 GCF_022045245.1 Lucilia cuprina
TAGTTATTTAGTTATTTAGTTATTTAGTTATTTAGTTATTTATTTAGTTATTTAGTTATTTAGTTATTTAGTTATTTAGTTATTTAGTTATTTAGTTATTTAGTTATTAAGTTATTTAGTTATTTAGTTATTTAGTTATTTATTTATTTAGTTATTTAGGTATTTAGTTATTTAGTTATTTATTTAGTTATTTAGTTAGTTAGTTAGTTAGTTAGTTAGTTAGTTAGTTAGTTAGTTAGTTAGTTAGTTAGTTAGGTTAGTTAATAAGTTTGAAAGAAAATGAAAGGAGGATGTATATGTATATCAAATCTGAAGAAATACACCTGGGCCTTTATCGGGCCTGTTTTGCGGTCCTTAAGCAGTGCCTCAGGTGGAAACCGAACCCACCATCTTCGGTCTACCAGACTAGAACACTAACCACTAACCTACCGGAGGCCACACTCACCCACCTAACTAGGTAGTTAGTTAGCTAGGTAGGTAGCTAGCTAGCTAGCTAGCTAGCTAGTTAGTTAGTTAGTCAGTTATGACGCAGACGTCATAACTATATCGTCATGGAATATCTTTATACTATCATTCAAAGTGTTACAAACGGAATGACAAAGCAAATATATGATGTGGGTTTAAAATTTCCTTTAGATAATTGGATTGATTCTATAGATAATTCACTTGTATAATGTTATTAAAAACGACCACACATTACCATATAATGTATTAAATAACTACATTATCTATATTACTCATTACCAAAATTTGAAGATTTTTTGCTGGGATACAACGAGTAGTATTCAATGTGTAAATAAGCCATACAATTTTTGTATTTGCTCGGTTGATTGTATGACAAACATTTTGTATCCATGTTTTTTTTGGTAAAGCATTAGATTTGCGGTACGTTTTCTGGCAACATTGTGCTTACAATTTCTATTTAAACTTTATTTCTTTTCACACATTTTTTTTTTGTTTTTTAATATTTTAATTACTGCTATTTTTTTACAGTATTATTTTTTTTGAGTGAATTTTCTTACATTGAAAAATTATACAAAAAATGTCGCCTGTATTTTTCTTTTGTAGTTGCTCATACAATTTGTGGTGAAAATCATTAACACAAAAGTAAAGTCAAGGATACGCCAGATTATTGAGTTGATTTGAGTAGTGTGGTTGTTGCGGTATATACTTCCCTTTAGTTTTGCAAGTAGTCGGTGTATCCTATATAGGTATTTTTTTGTAGTAATTTCTGGGTATCATTTAAAATAAGTGTACTTTTTCTAATGCATTTATTTCATATATTTCCATTTACTGTAAACATTGTGTGCTTATTCACTGTGTGCGTAAAGTGCGTGTCTAACAAAAATTTAACACCCATGAACACCTTCAAAAAGTATAAACCACCAAGCAACCAAAGGACATAAAAAGACTGCAGGATAGCATGTGTGCAGGAGAATGTGAGGAGCTTATTCATGCTTTGTACACTTGTTATTAAAATGTTCATATTTTTTTATTAAAAACCTTGAATTCTCTACAAGTGTTAGAGGAAAATTAGCCTGTTTGACAAATTAATTATTTAGAAAGTATTTTGTTGTTCTTCTAAACTATTCATTACTGGCTGTGTAAATATTATAATATAAATTTTTTTCGTATGCTTGTCTAACTGCTGTAATTTAATTAAGGCTTCAAAAAAATATTTTCTTTGAATAGAATATTTTTAGTTGATACTGATGAATTCGTTGAAAATATTTAATAAATTATAATACTAATACTTTGTACGTGTTGTTACAGCGAGGAAATGAGAAAATAAACATTCATCAAATCTGTCTGAAATTTAAAAGGTAATTTTAATTTATTACTTGTATTGCCTGCAAAATTTTATTTGAATGGAATTATGTTGTTGTATGAATATTAAAGAATGGAGAATGAATTTTTTCTAAGACAAAGCGCTATTGTTAATGGAAAATGCAAATTAATTTTTATGGTATGTTGAGGTCATTGAATAGCTATAACTAGGACCGTAGAAATTTTTAGTATTATAAGCAAATATGTTTGTATGGGGGACCATGGACAATTGGGGTAGTTTAATTTTTTATTTATTTTTAATAGAATTATTATTTAATTGAAACAATTTGTAATAGAATTACTATACATTTTTAGTAATATAAATATTAAAAATATTTTGATATATAACAGTCGCTAAAGACATTTGAACCTACAACCTCCAAACTGAAAAACTGACAACATTTTAATCAAAATTTAATGTATTTTTCCTAGTGAATCCTAATATCTATTGCAACTAAAACTTTTTATTTTATTTAATGTTTACATTTATTACTTTTTAATACATTACTCTGTGTTTAATTTTTAATCCATGATTGAATAACCATATATAGACGCCACTATATGGTAAAATATCAAAGATAAGAAAACCCGTGTCTTCTAGTTTTGCCCAAGTCATGCACTTTTTATGTTATAGGCCCCCAAAAATTGCGGCCTTTTTGAAAAAAAAGATAATTTTCTCAAGCTCATATCTTCATGAAGAAAACGTTTTGACTTTATATGTTCGTAATTTTGCAAATCAAAATTCCAAAATTCTACAACTAAAAAGTGTATGACTTTGGACAAAACTGGAAGATATGTGTCTTCTTATTTTTGGTCTTTTTCCATATAGTGGTGTCCGTATATGGTTATTTTTTTCGTGTTGCACTGTGTTATAATTCTAAAATGGATTTCTATAATTTATGCTAAGTAAACCTTGTTAAAGCATATAATAATGAAACAAAATTTTAAATATTTGCAATCATACATGTTTAACAACATTTACAAAGCAATAAATGTTTTTCCATAGAAAATTGTTAATGTTAAAATTTATAAATGAAAAAAAAAAGAAAAAAAGACAAGTAGGAAAGTATAGTCGGGCATGGTCGACCATATAATACCCTACACCAAGAGTATATTTTTAAAATTTTTACTTTTTATAAAATTTTTATTTTTTGTAAAGAAACTTTTATGTTGAATATTACCATAATTCCAAAATATTTAAACCATTTATTGATAAAAAACTAAAATTTCTAAATGAGGCTTTATATAGGTCAAATATGGGCCGATCCTCGGTAAATTTGTGAAAAGGATATATTTCTAAATAACAGTTAGTTTTGTTGAGTTTCATTGCGATACAAATGGTTACAAGTCAATTTTAGACGTTAAAGTCATTTTTTGAAGGGGGGTTTGTATGGGGGCTAGGGTCAAATATAGGCCGATCCTTACGAAAATCTGCAGTATCATTTATACTTATATAAAACTTATTTGTGCCAATTAATATTATTTGACGTAATTATAGCATAAAAATTTCAAATCGGGAGGTACGGTTGTATGGGGGTTAGGTGCCAGCCGGACAGACGGACGGACATATCTTAATCGACTCAAAAAATGATTCTGAATCGATCGGTATACTTTAAGGTGGGTATTGGACCAATATTTTTGTATATTACAAACATCAGCACAAAGGTACAATACCCTCCCCACTATAGTGGTGTAGGGTATAATGAAAAACAACAACGCTAAACGAAATAAAAAAAACAAAATACACAAGGCATCAAAACCAACAGACATCTAAACATACATAACGGAAAACACAGAAAAACAAAATAAACATCGCAATAAAACCAACCTATATTTAAATATACGAACAGAATTCACAAAAACAAAATACACAACTCAATGACGCCAACAGTATCCAAATATACAGCTGTAAAAATCAAACACATCTACACAAACGTGTACATATTTTTCTAATATACAGTGTTGTTGTTGCTTATTTAACAAAGCATGAAAAAATATGACATTTTTTGATGAAATTTTCAGAGGTTGTCTCGGATTTTTGCTCATATCCTCATATCTGTTATTTACCAACCGATTTTGCTGATTTTAATTGAAATTATTGAAATTACAAACGGAATGACAAACTTATATATACCCTTCTCACGAAGGTAAACGGTATAAAAAATAAGTGAAAGTGTTATTTTCGGCTATGCCGAATCTCATACACCTATGGCCTAAATCAGTTATGGACTGAGCTCTTTTGAAATAACAAAATATTAATTTTTTAAAACGAAATATTTTTGGTAAATTTTTAAACCGTAAGCGTATGAGTAATTTTCTGAAGAGGACCTTCATATGCGTCAATTAACGAACCGATACTCACCGACACTCTTGCGGAATAAAAATGATATCAAACATCAAAATCCAGAGGAAGAGTTCTATACTGAAAGGTTTGTAAAAGCTGTTAAACTGTATTATCTGCAGGTTTATAGTTTCTTCTGCTGTGATTGTAGAGAAAGCGCTAGTGTGTTGTAAGTTCAAGAAAATGTCAAAAAAGCCGTGGGTTTTAAGCTTTTAAAAGACTAAAGAGACATATTTTAAGTCTTAATAAACTTATGTTTAAAATAAGAAATAATATTAAATAAAAAAATCAATATTATTAAGTATTTCAATCAGCTTTATTTTTGAGAATTTCTAACAAGTTAACTGTATTTACAAGCTATAAGTTAATAAGTTTATAACGTGTAGTACCCGAGGGCGTAATTACTTTGTCAATCAATTTGTAAATCATGCAAATTTTCACTGGAGTAATAATTTCAAATGAAAACATAATGAAAAAGCAATCAGTTTAACATTGATTTTATTAACTTTTTGTTTTTTTTAAACTAAAAGAACTCCGATTTGGTTGACACACAATTTGACATTCTCATGTCAAGAGAATTGTTCCGTTTTATTTTTAATAATTACTTTAAAAAGGCATAAAGTTTTTGACTTTAACTTCTAATTAGTACTTAACAATGTTTAGTGTTTTAAACGAAAGTAATGTCAGAGAATGTGCAAAAAATTTACTGTTTTTTTACTAAATTTTACTGTATATATAGTCCAAGGTTATATTTGTTCCATTAAAGCTTAATTTTAATATTTTTACTTTATCATCATCATCATTATTGTAACTGAAAAATTATTTATGAGCGTCGATTACAAAGAAAACTTTAGGAAAATGTAACCATTTATAATAAGACCCTTTTTTTAAGCGCATTTAGCAATTTTTTTCTCCTTTACTAGACAAATAATCCTATTTTCTGTGAAATAAATATTACTACCATTTAAAACTTACAATAAATATGAAAAAAAAAAAATAAAAAATATTGATTTCACAATACTAATGTGCAGCAAATTGATGCCACCTTCCACCCCACAAAGAATTGCTAACGTAAAGGGAAAAATACAAAATAAATCGTAACTGCTAAACATTTTCAATGCTAATTTACAAATATTTGTCATTTGTTAATATATTTATTGCAAAAGAAAAGTTAAATTGAATAAAAATTATGAAAAACAAAAAAAAAAAATAATAGCAGTAACATACAAAGATTGCAGCAAAT
>NW_025811248.1:0-2241 GCF_022045245.1 Lucilia cuprina
TATAGACTAGACTATAGACTAGACTATAGACTAGACTATAGACTAGACAATAGACTAGACTATAGACTAGACTATAGACTAGACTATGGACTAGACTATAGACTAGACAATAGACTAGACAATAGACTAGACAATAGACTAGACAATAGACTAGACAATAGACTAGACTATAGACAATGGACTAGACTATAGACTAGACTGTAGACTAGACAATAGACTAGACTATAGAGTAGACTAAACTATAGACTATACTATAGACTAGACTATAGACTAGACTATAGACTAGACTATAGACTAGACTATAGACTAGACTATAGACTAGACTATAGACTAGACAATAGACTAGACTATAGACTAGACTATAGACTAGACTATGGACTAGACTATAGACTAGATTATATACTATATTAAAGACAAGACTATTTATTTAGCCCAAGACTATTTATTTAGCCCACTGTAAGTTATTGGTTTTCGTTTTTATGTATGTATGTGGTTTTTTCTATTTTCATATTTTCTCCCCTATTTTTTTCTTTAGCAAAATTGAAACAAAGCAAAACACAACAGTACTATCAAAATTCAAAATATCAACGACCATATAACAACAAGAAAAGGCAAAAGCAACATGTTACTAAACTAATAAAAAAACTACGCACATACATACTACACATCAGTGACTGGCATTTCTACACTTTAGGGACCAAACGTTTAAAATACTTTTAATACAATGACATGATAAAATGGAGCAAAAGAATGAAATCTTGAGCTTCTTATAAAACTATTAAATATCAGTTTTTTTTAAGTTTGAGGAAAGTGTTCTCTTCTTTTTGGTCACTGCTGGCTATCAGTGTTTGTTTATTCTATTTTTTACACATACATGTACATGTATACATTTTGTGATTGAGTTTGTATATGTTTTGTATCACTATTTAAGACCTTTATAATGAGAGGAAAAACATGCAAAGAGTAATATTTTAGTTAGTTGATATTAAAATCCTCATTTGAATATAAAACATAATAACTCAAAATCTGTGAATTTTTAATAAAAACCTTAAAATTTTAAGAAATATTTAAGAAAAATTCTTAAACTATGCTCATGAAGCTTAGAATTTATGCCAAATTATGGGTTTTTTTCATTTCAAACTAATTTGATGTAAAACACTATTTTTAAACTTAAGTCATTATGCAATTAAAACAGTTATATATTTATATATTTTATATGTATTTATCTACACACATATATAAGTACCTAAACTCATATATATGTATGTATATAAACTATACTCTCTATACGACTTTAACTAGATTAATTTCTCTACCAGAATTTATAGTCATTGGTAATACTAGCTCACTTGGGACGTCTGGTTTTTTTGTTCATACTCAACAATAAAATTAAATTTTGCCAACAATATTAACATACACACATACATATATACACATATGTGTGTACATATACATATATGTATGCATAAATGTACAAATACATTTTCATAATAAAATTGGCAAAAGGGAAATTAAACATGCATAACAACATACATATATTTATTTATTTATGCAAAATTAATTTATAAATGTTTAAAGAGTAAAATTGTAAATTAAATATAAAAAAAATTAATTGATAATTTTAATAAAAGTGAGTGCCTTTTAATGCTGTCCAATTAATATTTAAACAATTCAATTATATTATCGTTTCCTTTTCACAAATCGATGGCTTTTGTGATTGGGTACTCATGACCTCATCTAAAAATACTAAATGTCCTGTTACAATTATTTAAGGGTGGTTTAACCAATTTTAGTTGTATATATTTTTTCTTCTATTTTCTGGTTTTATTTTGAAATGGAGTGTTTGTTGATACTTCTTTTTTTTGGGCAGCAGATGAGCAGCACGGGAAGGAGGAAATATATAAAGACTATTGCATACGTCGTAAAATTATAGGCTAGACTATATAATAGACTATAGCCTAAACTATAGACTAGACTATAGACAAAACTATAGATTAAATTATATACTAGAATATAGACAAAACAATAGACTAAACTATAGACTAGACTATAGACTAAACTTTATACTAAACTATATACTAGACTATAGAATAAATTATAGACTAAACTATAGAATAGACTATAGACTAGGCTTAAGACTAAACTATAGACTAGACTATAGACTAGACTATAGACTAGACTATAGACTAGACTATAGACTAGACTATAGACTAGACTATAGACTAGACTATAGACTAGACT
>NW_025811249.1:0-1593 GCF_022045245.1 Lucilia cuprina
GGCAAAACAATTAAAATTAAAAATTAATTTTAATTAAGTGTAAATATTACAAGAAGCTAATGGTAAAGAAATATAATTTTATTAACTAACTTTTGAGTTAATTAGTTAAGTTTAGCATACCTTTAGGTGGGGTTATAAAAATCAAACACAAATATAGTTGTTTAAGCTTTTTCTTAAGGTTATTAAGTTACTGAATAACAAATATTTTATTTAGAAATTTGTTAAAAGATTTGCTTGTTAGGAAACAGTTAAAAAAGTGTTATTGCGCCTAAAACTATGCCAAAGTTATATTGTGTAGATGCTAAGGTTACTGTATGAGTATAAAAAACAAATATGTATGTTTTATCTAATATTTGAAATAAGTTCAAAGACCTTAAGTTAAATGTTATTATTTAAGTGTTAAATTTTCAAAGCATACTTTTGGGGGATTAATTCGAAAGTTTCTATTGTAGTTTATTAACAACGTTTTTTTAAACTTTCTCTAGAAATTTACTGATAATCGCTTAAGGAAACTACATGACTGTTTTGTGGGCATTAAACTGATCAAGTTAAATGCCTGGGATAATGTGTTTATAAAGAAAATAAATGAAGCCCGAAAACAGGAACTAAAATATCTCAACAAAGATTCTTTCTATTGGACTATAATGAGTAAGTTTTTACATTCCAAAAAGAAAATCGATAATATATATAAAAAATTCATACATTCCAGCCATTTTGACACATATCTCTTCGGTTTTAATCACTTTTGTCACTCTCTCGGTATATGTTTACCTTGAAACTGGAGCTGAATTCACCGCCAGTCGTTTATTTTCCGCCTTGGCTTTATTTCAACAACTTACCGTTCCTCTACTAATATTTCCCATTACCGTGCCCATTATATTATCTGCCGTAGTCTCTACCAAACGTTTGGAAACATTTTTAGCTGCCAACGAAATACAAAAACAATTTGAGGGCATACGCAATATGGCACGTATACTAAGTAAAAGTGACGCTTCGCTCGATATGTATGAGATCAAGGATAAATCACAATCGCTACCCTCAAATATAACGTTAAAAAATGTTAATGAAAAACCTAAAATAAAAATAATTATACCCGATAAACCAGCTCCCTTGGCGAACTCAGAACCTCATACTCCGCTAGTGATAAGTGAATCAAAAGAGCCATTACGTTTTGCTGAAGATCACAAGCGATTGTCCTTACATGCTCGCAAAGAACTATTGCGTAATACACCCTATGTAGTGATAAGACCGCGTAAATTACATATGCCCGGTTTGCAGACTCAAGCTGTGACAGCTGCCCACAATCCAACTAATCCAGTTACAACGAATTTACATCGCAAAACTGATTCTTGGCATCGTGATTCGTTACTTTTGAAAATGCCTGATGATATAGCGGTATCGGTAAAGGATTGTAAATTCTCTTGGAATCCTCAGAAGTTGACGCAAATTTTATATATACGTGATATTGTTATACCGCGCGGCAAGTTGACCATGATTGTGGGTAAAAATGGCAGTGGCAAGACGTCTTTGTTGTCGGCTTTATTGATGGAAATGCCTTTGATATCGGGTGATATGATTTGGAACAAGTAAGTG
>NW_025811250.1:0-2073 GCF_022045245.1 Lucilia cuprina
CTATAGTCTAGTCTATAGTCTAGTCTATAGTCTAGTCTATAGTCTAGTCTATAGTCTAGTCTATAGTCTAGTCTAGTCTATAGTCAAGTCTATAGTCTAGTCTATAGTTTAGCCTATAGTCTAGTCTATAGTCTAATCTATAGGGTAGACTATAGTCTGGTCTATAGTCTAGTCTATAGTCTAATCTATAGGGTAGACTATAGTCTGGTCTATAGTGTAGTCTATAGTCTAGTCTATTTTGTAGTCTATAGTCTAGTCTATAGTCTAGTCTATAGTCTAGTCTATAGTCTAGTCTATAGTCTAGTCTATAGTCTAGATTATTATCTTGTCTATGTTCTAGTCTATAGTATATCCCATAATCAAGTCTAAAGTCTGGTCTATAGTTTAGTCTATAGTCTAGTTTATGGTAGTCTAGTTTATAGTTTAGAATATAGTCAAGTCTATAGTTTAGTCTAAAGTCTAGTCTATAGTCTAGATTATAGTCTAGTCTATAGTCTGGTCTATAGTCTAATATATAGTCTAGTCTATTGTATAGTCTGTGGTGTAGTCTACAGTCTACTCTATAGTCTAGTCTATAGTATAGTCGATAGTCTAGTATAGTCTATAGTCTAGTATAGTCTAGTCTAGTTTATAGTCTAGTCTATAGTCTACTCTATAGTCTAGTCTATAGTCTAGTCTATAATCTAGTCTATAGTCTAGTCTATAGTCTAGTCTATAGTCTAGTCTATAGTCTAGTCTATAATCTAGTCTATAGTCTAGTCTATTATCTAGTCTATAGTATAGTCCACAGTCTAGTCTAAAGTCTAGTCAATAGCTTAGTCTATAGTCTAGTCTATAGTTTAGTCTAAAGTCTAGTCTATAGTCTAGATAATAGTCTAGTACATAGGTTGGTCTGTATTCTAGTCTATAGTCTAGTCTATAGTGCAGTCTATAGTCTAGTCTGTTGTCTAATCTAATCTATAGTCCAGTCAAGTCTATAGTCTAGTGTGTAGTCTAGTCTATAGTCAGGTCTTTAGTCTAGTCTATAGTGTAGTCTATAGTTTAGTATATAGTATAATCTATAGTCTAGTCTATTGTTCAGTCTATAGTGTAGTCTATAGTATAGTCTAAAGTACAGTCTGTATTCCAGACTATAGTTTAGTTTATTGTTTAGTCTAAAGTCTAGTATATAGTTAAAACTCTAGTCTATAGTCTAGTCTATAGTCTACTTTATAGTATATAGAATAGTCATAGTCCAGTCTATTCCCAAATCCTTTTATATTTAATATTATACCTATAATTATATCATTTACTGTATTTGAAAACAATATCAATTTGTTTACAAAAGAAAATCATTAAAATAATTCTTTGAGTAAATTAAAAAATAATTACGCAAGTCTCAAAGTCTAATGGATAATAAAATGGTTTTGATTTTTATGATGGAAAAGAAAAATGGCAGCCGAAAAGCAAATAATTAAAGAAAAACGGAAAGCTTAATAAAGGTTTTTCAGATTTGTTGCGTAAGTTTAACTTTAATTTGGATGAATACTATTGAAAAGTTAAAAACTGTTTTTTATTTCAAATAGTTTTTTTTAGCAAGTTTTCCTAAAAAATAATATTAAAATTTTATTAGTGAAAGTTCCGTTAACAAACTGTAAACGTAAATTAACTACAAGTTCTCACAACTTTGTCCTTCATTGAATATTTATTTTTATTAATTTTAAACACTTGTTGTGTTTATTTTATATTTGAAAAAAAAAACAATTTTTTTATAAAATTAAAGTTTAGTCGACAAAAAAAAAACACTTTAAACGAAAAGAATAAAAAATATTCACAATTAATTTAATTTAAACGTTATGTATTGTATGTTAATTTAAAATGAAGTTCATTGATTTGTAAACATTAAACACGCTGAAGTCCGTCGATTTTTTTTCGTTAATTGCATTTAAATTTTATTATTTAAAAATTTCCCAGTAGTTTAAAATTTGTTTAATAAAATGTACAATTAAGTCAATGGAATTCATAATCAAAAATGTTGTTTTTTCGGGGGTTCTTTTTCGAATTCCAAGAAATTAAACATTGTGAGACGTAGGG
>NW_025811251.1:0-2020 GCF_022045245.1 Lucilia cuprina
TTGCACCTTTAGTAGCATTTGCTTTTAATAGTTTTTATTATTTTAAAGGCTAATATTTAAATGGACTTTTATCGGAAAACATTTGTTGAAATAATAGTTATCTTAAAATATACAAATAGAAAAAGATAAAGATCCTTAAAAGGCAAATTTTCGGTTTTCTTTCATAAACTTTTAAATGTCACATTCGTCACGTTGAAACAGGATTTATCCCGATAACTTTTTAGTTGGCATTCAGAAGTATTCAAAACTTTGAATCTTAATCAAGTTTAGTATATAGAACTCAATTTAAAAGAAAAAAATAATTCTAAGCAGGATTATTTTTTATAGAATTTCAAAGTCTGTCACGTCACGTTACATAAATTTTCTCAAGTGCAACCTTCGAATTGTTAAATGGGCGTTATGACCGATTATTGTATTCTCAGCAGAAGAGCCAGGATGGCAAATTTTTAGTTATATATCCAAGATTGTGGGTATATCAAATGTGGGCTTTGTATGGAAGCTATGCCTAATCATGGACGATTTTTGTGTATGTCAAAATTATTTGTGTTGAATTTTATGGTGATATAAGCATTTTTAAAAGTTTTATGTTAATCAATGTTAATTCTTATATTATTCTTATACGGGAGCTATTTTCAACTAAAATGTTATTAAATAGTCGAAATATTTCTGCAATTACAAAAACTTTCAACAATGTCCGTCCAAAATAAATCTATGGACTAATTAATTTTCAATTAAATTTCAATAAGATCACAAATATATATGAATATATATATTTTTCATCTCTTTAAAACGTACGAACAACGACGTTCGTCACGATGGAAATGTGAAGGGTTAAATAAAACTCGCTCGCGAAAATGAAATGAAACTATGTGCATATGTATGTATGTACATCAATTCATATGTATGCATATTATTTGCAGTTAGAGGACACTAGAATTTTTTAATTGTACCACATAATTTAATGGTGTGTGGCAAGAAAGAAGACATTTTAGGTCAAAAAAAAATATTTATGTGTGTACGTCACATAAGGCTACAACTTTAGTTTTTTATGAATTACTTGTATGTATATACATATAATTATATTTTTTTATTTGTGTCTTATTATCTTTATTGCTAATTATTTATTTAGTTACTAAATTATAAAATTTTTCTTAAATGTTTATTATAATTTCTCTTGGTGACAATATATTTCATTTAAATTTTAAAATAATACATTAATGATATATTTACTTCTTACTTGCTAAAATTTAATATATACCTTTAGCCTTAAAGAATAATTCTTATTCTAATGCCTTGGGATATACAATCTTTTTTTTCAACCTCTAGTATAAATAAAAAACCCACTAACGATTTTGAAAATTCTAACCACAATAGTTTTTTACATTAACAATATGTTACATGTGAGAGATGCCAAGCAAATTCTATCTATCTATGAAAAATTGGAAGATATACGAAATTTTGTATTGAATTCATATATGTGGTGCCAAGCCCCCCACTGAAATCCTGCCTGTTATTTTGTAAATGTTCACATGAATGTCAAAGTTATTCATATAAAATTTGAGGATTCTAGCTCTAATAGTTTAATAGATAACTATTTTTTCTATTTAATTCATATGGGGACTTAAAGCTCCCCAGATTAAAGTCTGCCCTTTTTCCTCAAAATGTTGAGATGAATATTAAAGTAATAAAAGCAAAATTTGATAAATAAAAATTCTTCAAGTGAAATTTGATTATTCTATCTTTAACATAGTTTCTCAGAAATGCGAATTTTTCTATTTTATTCATATGGGCGCTGCAAAACCTTCTCAGATGGAAGTTTGCTCTGAATATTAAAGATCTTGGTGAAAAATTTTAAAAATTTTGTTGTAAAATTCTAACTGTAATAGTTTCCAATATAAACGCCACGCCCCCTAACGCTAATCCTCCCACATTTTATACTAAATAATCATATTTACACTAAAATGGCTCCGACAAAATTTTAGGACTCTAACTGTTACATTATCTCAAGATAAACGAATTT
>NW_025811252.1:0-2150 GCF_022045245.1 Lucilia cuprina
GAACTAGAACAGAACTAGAACAGAACTAGAACAGAACTAAAACAGAACTAAAACAGAACTAAAACAGAACTAGAACAGAACTAGAACAGAACTAGAACAGAACTAGAATAGAACTAGAACGGAACTAGAACAGAACTAGAACAGAACTAGAACAGAACTAGAACAAAACTAGAACAGAACTAGAACAGAACTAGAACAGAACTAAAACAGAACTAGAACAGAACTAGAACAGAACTAGAACAGAACTAGAACAGAACTAGAACAGAACTAGAACTGAACTAGAACTGAACTAGAACTGAACTAGAACTGAACTAGAACTAGAACTGAACTAGAACTGAACTAGAACTGAACCAGAACAGAACTAGAACATATACTAATCTAGATGAGAACTAGAATAGAATTTGAACTAAACTATGAATATCTTTATTATAACCGAATTAAAGCTGATCAAAAACTGCAGTAGAACTGTTAATGCTTTCCACTCTATTTGACGTTTTCATTACTCATTAGTTAGTGATGTTAATTTTAACTGATTTTAAGTAAACATTTAAACACATTCATTTTTGCACATTTTAAACCTTCATGCCAATTTTTCTTTAAACAGAATTGGTTTTCGTGAATGACAACATGACTGTTAAGAATGCATGTGTGTATTAATGTTTAGTTGATATTCAAAGCCTTAGTAACCTGTTCAATGGTTACCTGTTTATTCATCGCTTATAACGATTGATTTTTTTGGTTTTTGTAATGTTTTACAATTTTTCAATGAAATGATAAAAAAATTTTTTAACACTTCCTTTTTTTTGTATTTCTAAGAAGAAAATAAATATCATTTACAAGGAACTACGTTCATAGTAAATTTGAAGTTTCTAACTAAAATTGTCACTTAATTTTGACTCACCGTTTGCTAATAATTTCACACTCAAATGATAAACTATTTTAATTAGAGAGGAAAAACACTCAAATAATTTATGAATGAAAAGTTTGAACATTTAAAAGATAAATAATTAAATAATAAAATAAATACTTTTGTTTTATCAGCTGGTGTGTCTCTTTTAACAAACGCGTCGCATTCAACTCAGTGATTACGGTCTCAGCAAATAGTTAATGTGATGAATCATAACATATTAAATTGACATTAAATAACTGCTATAAAAAGTATTTCTCATTGATAAATTGAATTAGTATCACATTGACAACGTAACGAAACGGTGTCCATAATATCTCGCAAAATAATTTAATAGTGTATTACAAAAACAACAAAATGTTAAAGAAACTTTTCGTTTTGATTCTCTTAATGTTTGTCATTGGTCACTTTCAAACGGTGGAATGTGGCATCAAAGAAGTGCCCTTAAATTGTGAATATGTGGATTATAATGGAAAATGTATTTATAAAAGTTCAACTTCAAAACCAACTAAACCGCTGGTACTAAAACCTTATCCAAAGAAGGTACGTTTGTTATAACAAAAGATTTAAGTTTAAAACAAAATAACAAAACTAATTTAAATATAAACATTTCTTTTTAGAAGCATGTTTATCAATAAGTGATGACAGTGGATTTTTGAAAAAAAGATGTTCCTGAAAATTTTTATAATTTAAAATCGATTAAGTGTTTTTTTATTTATTTGTAAGATATTAAATTAAGTTTATAATTTATTTATAATTTTTGATATATTTATTAAAAAAAATTGTATTACCTAACAAAATTTATGTAACAAAAAGTTTTGGTTTTCTTAAAAAGTTAAATCCTAATTCTAGTAAAGTTCTAATTCAGTTCTAGACCAAAGTCAAGACTTTAAACGAGACTACATACTAAACTATAAAGTAGATTTTAAACCATATTATAGAAAAGACAAAACTCAAAACAATAGCCTAGACTATAGACTGAAATATATAGACAAGACTTAACTCTAGAATAATCTAGTCTGTAGTCCAGTCTCGACTACAGTCCAGTATATAGTCTAGTCTAAACTATAGACAAGTCTAGAGTCCAGTCTAGGCTATAGTATAGTTTAAAGTCTAGTCTAAGTCCAGTCTAGTATATAGTCTCGTCTATAATCTAGTCTATAGTCTAGTCTATAGTCTAGTCTATAGTCTAGTCTATAGTCTAGTCTATAGTCTAGTCTATAGTCTAGTCTATAGTCTAGTC
>NW_025811253.1:0-2419 GCF_022045245.1 Lucilia cuprina
ATAGACTAGACTATAGACTAGACTATAGACTAGACTATAGACTAGACTATAGACTAGACTATAGACTAGACTATAGACTAGACTATAGTCTAGACTATAGACTACACTGTAGACATCAGTTTACTAAAGTATAGAGTAAACTCTAGACTAGAGTATAATCTAGGCTCAAGACTTGTTCCTGGTTTCCGTAATGATTTTCCTAGAGTAAATCTCCATATTACGTAGATAATCTACAGAAAAATCAAACAATCTGGTTTATTATAATAAAATTACTTTATATACATGAAAATATTTACTTATAATAATAAAACAATTTCTTATTTTTTTACGCTAAAAAAAGGCCCCCATGAAATTTTCGTGAACCTCACTGGTCCAGCAACAAAAAAAAAAACTTCAATACCAAATTATATCCATCTACGCTATATATCCTTTTTTACTTATAAACAAAAACGACAAGTCAATTTCTTTGGTCGTAACTACTTGTTTTTATCTGCAACTTCAAATCATTGAAACGATTGAATGTGTTTGAACGAGTCTATAGAAAAATCTATGAAAGTATGTATGTGTAAAAGTAATGTGTTTTATATGGAACAAACCAACAAACAAAAAAAATGTCGAGAAACTCCTTTACAATTTTATTTAATAATACCCCCACTCAACCTTTTAAGAAAGCTCTGATTTCTTTTCATATCTGGTTTCTACGTTTAAACTAGTTTTAGTAGTTTGAGTTTATTGTATGTGTGTTAGTATGAGATGGTTTTTTTTGTCCTTAATAAGCAAAATGATAGAGTTTATTTTTATACATTGTCTGTTAAAGTTAAAGGATACATTTTGTTACATATTTTATATACAAGTTGTTGTTGAGTCATTCTTTGTGTGTGTGTGTGTGTGTGTGTGTGAAAGGATGACTTGGTTTTAAGCATTTGACAAAGTTAGCTAAAGGAGGTGGAATGTTTAGTTGAAATAGATAAAATTCTATATTTTGTGGCATTTGATGTAATTGTGTGACATTGTGTCACATACTCGTTTTTTGTTTCTCATTTTTTTTTTTGCTTTCAGGAAGACATTGCAAATGTCCTTTACATGTACAAATATATATAAACACTCAACTCACTCTTTTTCTATTACACTCTTTTATGCTCATAGAAATACAATTTTTATATTTGGAACATAATCGAATTTCCAATGAAACGTTAAATTATATGTTGTCATTGTCATTGGCATGATGTCCATTTACTGTTTTTCTTCTAGTTTCTTTTGTTCTTGTTGTACTTTTATACCCTTTTTAGCAAGGAGTAGGCCTATTTTTTATAGCGTAATATCGATTATCGCTTATTGTTACAATTTGATGTTTTCTTTCTCATTATTATTATTTCTTCATTTCCAGACTTTAATTTAGTATGATTTAGCAGATACACTAAAGGGTATTTGTTTGAGAGCAATAACTGTGACAGAAATCTGTTTCAAATATTAAAACTTTCTCTTAATAACTAAGCCTGTTTTCATATAGAAATGAGACCGTTTGCGTATCGAAAACTTCTTACTAATAAGACTGTTTTCCTAATTATTTAAAAATATCTTTGCTGCTTTTACTCGAATATTTCTTACTGTTTCCATAAGGAAATCTTTTGATATCAAATCAAATCGAGGAAAAATAATATAAGGTTTTTTATCGTAATTTTTTACTTGCTTCTAGAAATGTAATGTGTGTTTTAGCAGATATAAAATCAAAGAATATTATTTATTGATAAAACGGACTTTATATGACAAGTGGAGAAAAGGAAGCGAAAAAAATTTGATTTGTGTGATAAAAAGTTAGCATTTAATGGGACAGGTCAATAGACTAAACTATAAATGCTATAGACCAGACTATAGACTAGACTATAGACTAGAGTATAGACTAGACTATAGATTAGACTATAGACTAGACTGTAAACTAGACTATAGACTAGACTATAGAATAGGCAATAGACTAGACTGAAGGCTAAATTATAGAATAGACTAGGCTACAGTCTGCCCTAGACAGTAGACTTGATTATTGACTAGACTGTGAACTAGAATATCGACTAGACTATAGACTAGAGTAAAGACTAGACTATAATCTAGACTATAGACCAGACTATAGACTTAACTAAAGACTAGACTATAGACTAGATAATAGACAAGTGTATAGCCAAGACTATAGACCAGACTTTTGACTTGACTAAAGACTTGACTAAAGACTTATATAGACTATAGACTAAACTGTAGACTAGACTAAAGACTTGACTATAAATTAAGCTACAGACTAGACTAAAGACTTGACTATAAATTAAGCTACAGACTAGACTATAGACTAGACTATAGACTAGACTATAGACTAGACTATAGACTAGACTATAGACTAGACTATAGACTAGACTATAGACTAGACTATAGA
>NW_025811254.1:0-1226 GCF_022045245.1 Lucilia cuprina
GAATATATATACTTTATAGGGTCGGAAAATTATATTATAGAAATTACAAACGGAATGACAAACTTATATATACCCTTCTCACGAAGGTGAAGGGTATAAAAAGAAAATCTAAGAAACGATACGAAACATAAATCAAAATTTCCATTACAAGCGAGTAAGAAAGATGAACCATAACAAAACATTTTAGGGGGCAGAAGTTGGGCAAAATGCATACATATGGACTAATAAAGGGGTAACCCATTCACAAATTTTCCAAACAGCTCAAACTATCATCACAAATAAAAGTTTTAACCGTACCAAGACCAAAAACAGAAACTGGAAAAAAAGCTAAAAAAAAGAACAAAAAATGATGTTTTCATGTAAGTCCTTTCGGTTGTATGTTTATATGTATTTGTATTTTGCTCATCGTATCAAAGACATCCCATGCCGTGATTTATTGAAGAGAGAAAAATAGTTGTAGTAGTACGAGTTGCAAACGTATAAGAAACAGAAGACGCTATACTAGTGGTAGTGGCAATAACAACAAAAATATACGTATGTGTGTGTATATAAAAATAAAAATGCAACATTTCTTTGATAAACATTTTTGAACTAAATCAAAACTTCATTTCACATCGGTGCCATTTCTTGCGCCAACTATGTTTTACTACATCCAACAGCAGCAGTAACATAAATATACTATATGATATAAAATAACCTATAGAGACAGTTGCAACAAATGCTGAATGCAAAAAAAAGAAAAAAAAATCAAGGATACATAAACATATATACAAAAAAATATAAAAAAATATAAATAACGACATACAAACGCTCAAAAGATAAATGCAAGAAACGGATATTGGTTTGATAAGTTGCTAAATAAGAAGGACGATTTTTTAGGGGCCCATTAAGGATTTGGTAAGTAGAAAGGAATGGGAACCAAATAAAACTGGACTATAGTCTAGTCTACAGTCTAGTCTAAAGGCTAGACTATAATTTATTTTATAGTCTGGTCTAAAGTCTGGTCTATAGTCTGGTCTATAGTTTAGTATATAGTCTGGTCTATAGTTTAGTATATAGTCTGGTCTATAGTACAGTCTATAGTCCAGTCTATAGACCAGTCTATAGTCCAGTCTAGCCTATAGTCTAGTCTATAGTCTAGTCTATAGTCTAGTCTATAGTCTAGTCTATAGTCAAGTCTATAGTCTAGTCTATAGTATAGTCTATAGTCTAGTCTATAGTCTAGT
>NW_025811255.1:0-1595 GCF_022045245.1 Lucilia cuprina
ACTAGACTATAGACTAGACTATAGACTAGACTATAGACTAGACTATAGACTAGACTATAGACTAGACTATAGACGAGACTATAGACTAGACTATAGACTAGACTGTAGGCTAGAATATAGACTAGACTGTCTGTCTTTTCTAGTAGCCGTCAGTCTAGTATATTTCCTAATCTAAGGTTTAGTCTATGTATCGTCATTACTAGTATAATCGTAATTCGCCTATCCCTTCAGATATTTTTTTGCATATTTTTAACCATTTAATTTTAGTTTTATTTTTTTGTTTTGTCATACTTTAACTATTTTTAACTTTATTTATTCAATTGCAGTTGCAAGAGTGCGAGTATGAATACAATATCCATTGCCTGTCTGACTGCCTGCTTCAATTTCTATCATGCATAACCAATGAAATTAGAATCACTTGCATGGCATATCGACAATTGTGCATAATAAAATAGAAGAACAACAACAGCAGCAGCAATAACAACAATAACATGAACAAAAAACATTTACAAATGTAACAAATGGTTTAAAATACAAGTGCAATCTATTAAAACTACAATGCAATTTGTT
This sequence comes from Lucilia cuprina, assembly GCF_022045245.1. NCBI lineage: Eukaryota > Metazoa > Arthropoda > Insecta > Diptera > Calliphoridae > Lucilia > Lucilia cuprina. Next base: position 571 of record NW_025811255.1, read on the forward strand.
ACAATTACAGAGAAAAAAACACAAATGAACAAAAACACTCAGACGCACACATAGATACATATTTATTGTTAGAGTAAATAAACAACAACCTGCGATGCCATAAAATTACACCCACACATTTACATACACTTGCACACATGTCAAAAAGATTGCATTACTATCACTACTGCTACTACTACTACTAGTCGCACTTTACTCCGCTTTGTAACATCAATACAAATGAGTTTTGTCAATAAATGCAGCAGCATTGGTTAGATATGGTTGTTAGATAATTGTAAAACACATGGCCAATATACAAGTGTTGGAAATGTATAAAGAATTGTCTTTTTTTATTTTGTTCTGTATTAAACTAGTAATTTTAATTGGCAAGAGGTGTTACTGCCAAAAGCAACTAACTAAATTGAGAGAGAGGTTTAATATGCAAATTTAATACATTGTACAGCATTAATTTAGTATGTGCATATTTTTCAATTTAAACAATAGTTGTGTTAAATTTTGTAGAGAAGTTTTTTAGTTATCTTCTTTTTTAATAGTTTTAAAAGTGTCATACGAAAATCATTCTCCTTCTTTTTCAATCAGCCCAGGTATTAAGCGCTGTGCAATAATGTCACTCATCAATGCGATGCTTTCATAATATAATATTGATGATAGGACAGTAAAGTTCAAAACAAATATTTAAATCTATACCTCTAACAAGTTAAATCTAAATACTATTTGTCTACTAGCACTTATATAAAGTCTGTGTAAAACATTAACGAAACAGTATGTGGAAAATAATGAACTTAAATTAATCCTTTAAATATTTGTTTTGAATTTCCCTCAATAAATTTTCGCAGAAATAGGGGGGCATATATTTCGTTAAACATAATTAAGTTCTAGATTAGTTTTAGTTTAGTTATAGAACTATAGTTCACTTAAAGTTCTAGTTCTGTTCTAGTTCAGTTCTAGTTCAGTTCTAGTTCAGTTCTAGTTCAGTTCTAGTTCAGTTCTAGTTCAGTTCTAGTTCAGTTCTAGTTCAGTTCTAG
>NW_025811256.1:0-3300 GCF_022045245.1 Lucilia cuprina
TAGACTATAGACTAGACTATAGACTAGACTATAGACTAGACTATAGACTAGACTATAGACTAGACTATAGACTAGACTATAGACTAGACTATAGACAAGCCTATAGACAAGCCTATAGACTAGACTATAGACTAGACTATAGACTAGACTATAGATGTTAATAATCATAGTTCCCTCTATATAAAACGCTTTACAGCCCCCCAAAACATGTATTTTTTTTCTTCCCCAAAAGATTTTATAACAAATATTTTAATTTAAATAATTGCTTGCCATACACCATTGTTTTCGAATATTTTTCTTTAATTTTAAAATATTTTTCATTTTTTTCTTTCAATTACACTTCTCTATTTAAAACCTAAAAAATCCTCAACATGTGCAAGCAGCAGTAGTCGGGAGCATCAGCAGACAAAACCAAAAATACCACAACAAAACATTTTGTTGATTTCCTTCTTTTATTCCACAACTGCAACTCGAAATAGAAAAACAATACAAAAAATCCATAAACTCATTGTAGAACACGAGAATTTTTCCAAAAAATTTTTGTTTAAATGAGTTTTACGCCAGACTAAACATTTGAATGAATTGAAATTGCAACAGCGACAGCAATAAGCGCCAGCAGGAGCACATGCATACATACATAAATTCAACACCCTAAAGGTCTTCATTTACAAATTCAAATCTCCTACTTCTTGCTATATACATATGTATATTGTTAAAGAAATTTCCTGATTTGCTTACTGAAAATTTCCCCCAAAAATACTCTCTTCTCTATTCTTTGGGATGACACAACATTTGTTATAATTGACACTGAAACATGTATCTGGTTGTTTTACTTTTTCCATTTTTTTTTTGGTATAAAAATCATTAAAATTGTTTAACAAATTTATTACGCTTTTTTGGTCGTTGCTGCCACCACACTAGTGCAACATATTATAATGTCTTTTTTTTAATGCAATTTCTGCATCATTGCAATTATTTCACACATTTTATGGCTTTTAAGTTTAGTTTAGTTTTTGGTTTCGTTTTTATTTCTTTTAGCGATAAAATTTATATTTATCACTTTAAGCTGGAGTAAATTTGAAATGTATGGAGTATTTTATTTATAACACGACAAGCAACACGTTTATTAGCGCAACTGCAACATTGTGGCACCACAAAACATGCAATATTTTTTGGGGCTTCTGTTTATGGCTACTGTATACATATCTTTATGCAGACGATAGTAGATTATTTATAGTCTATAGTCGAGACTATAATTCAGTCTATAGTCGAGACTATAGTCCAGTCTATAGTCAGGACTATAGTTCAGTCTGTAGTCGAGACTATATTCCAGTCGAGACTATAGTCCAGTCTATAGTCGAGACAATAGTCCAGTCTTTAGTCGAGACTATAGTCCAATCTATAGTAGAGACTATAGTCCAATCTATAGTTGAGACTATAGTCCAGTCTATAGTCGAGACAATAGTCCAGTCTATAGTCGAGACTATAGTCCAATCTATAGTCGAGACTATAGTCCAATCTATAGTCGAGACTATAGTCCAATCTACAGTCGAGATTATAGTCGAGACTATATCCATAATCGAGATTATAGTCCAATCTATAGTCGAGACGATAGTCCAATGTATAGTCGAGACAATAGTCCAATCTATAGTCAAGACTATAGTCCAATCTATTATCAAGGCTATAGTCTAATCTAAAGTGAGACTATAGTCCAGTCTATAGTCCAAACTCCACACCAATCAATGGTCGAGACTATAGTCAAGTCTGTAGTAGAGACTATAGTCCAGTATATAGTGGACACTCTAGGCAAGTCTATAGTCGAGACTATAGTGCAGTCTATAGTAGAAACTATAGTCCAGTCTATAGTCGAAACTATAGTCCAGTCTATAGTCGAGACAAAAGACTAATGTCAATATTCAGAACTAATGTTTAGTCAAGAGTCCAGTCTATAGGTGTGACTACAGTCCAGTGTTTAGTTGAGACTACAGCCTAGTCTTTAGTCGAGGCATTTATCATGTCAATAGGCCAGACTTGAAGTGAAGTCTATAGTTCAGTCTTCAGTCGATGCTTTAGTCAAAAATCTAGTTACCTCGATAGTCCAGTCTCTAGTCAAGACAAGAGTCAAATTTATGGGCGAGACTATATACATCTCTAATATACATCTCCAGTCGGGACTATAGCCCAGTCGAGTTTATAATCCAGTCTATAATCGAGACTAGTCCATTCTCAAGACTATAGTCCAGACCATTTTCGAGATTATAGTCAAGTCTGGGCTTTAGTATCTATTACAAGCTTTACTATAGCCTATAATAGATACTATAGTCCAGTCGACTAAACCTAATAAAACCTACAATCCTGACTAGTCTCTAGTCCAGCCTATGGTGAAAATAACAGTTGACACACCCCCAAAACACCATTTTTCCTACAATCCCGAAACAAGCGAAAAATTGTGCGTTTTTAGAAAAAAACTCCCTAAATAAAAAGGAAATAACTGTAAAAAATATATGAATCATCATCGTCATCATTATAAACAACATCAGGAATTGTAGCATCATCCACTAAACAAGTCAAAGACACTTTAAAAACTTTTACAAATCGGGGGGAACGAAAACAAACCGCAATGTAAAAACAAATGTACAATTCAAACAACTTACATACCTTTGAATAGAGGAAAAATAAAACAACAAATAAATACAAAAAAAGAAAATGGAAAGAAACAAAAGACACAGAGCCCAACAGACAGACAGACAGATAGACGCATTTACTACAGTTATTATGACTGTTACATCGACAGATGAATGGATGGATAGATGTATTGGATGGCGTAACGTAAGAACAGACATAAAGGCAAACAAACAAACAAACATTTAAAATCTAACAACTACAACGAAAAAAAAAACAGAATCCATTTCACAAGCATCGAGACAGCAACAAATAAAATATCACCCATTAACAGAGAGGGCATCATTTTCTGCATACACAGAGCCACACACTTTTAGCAAAAAACAAAAGGAAGTGATGGTCGTAGTAGTACAGTGGTTCGAGAAAAATTTAAGAAACACAAAATTTTAAATTAAGTCAATAGTCTAGTATATAGACTAATCTAGTCCACACATTAGTCAATAGTCTAGTCTATAGACTAGTCAATAGTGTAGCCTAACGACTAGTCAATAGTCTAGTAAATAGACTACACAATAGTCTAGTCTATAGACTAGTCAATAGTCTAGTCTATAGACTAGTCAATAGTCTAGTCTATAGACTAGTCAATAGTCTAGTCTATAGACTAGTCAATAGTCTAGT
>NW_025811257.1:0-3539 GCF_022045245.1 Lucilia cuprina
TCTATCTATCTATCTATCTATCTATCTATCTATCTATCTATCTATCTATCTATCTATCTATCTATCTATCTATCTACCTATCTATCTAACTATCTATCTATCTATCTAGGCCATTAACTGTGTAATCCACATGTCCAATTTAGAGTAAATAAGTTGTATCAAGTATTTCACTATTACATATGTTTAAAGAAATTTTCTCCTATAACTCACTTTACACGATTTAGTAGCTTTTAACTAAAATAAGTACCAAAATCAAACCCTTTATTAAATCAGTCACTTTTCTTACTTTTATATACAGAAACGTAACACAGCATTTATTTGGCAATCTCCATTTTGCGTCATAATTAAAATACAACATCTACGATGTGGAGTTTAAGACAAATAATTATAAAGAAGGCTAAACACACTACAAAATTTAAGCAAATATCTACTAGAACAACAACAACAACTACTGCAACAACAACTGACCAAACGAAGAAGCTGCAATACAAATAAAAAAATAAATAAAATTAACACTACGAATAAAAAATAAACAGAAATTATAAATTTACTAAGAAAAAAAAAGGAAAAACAAATTACTACAAGAAGCTACTGAAAAAATGATAAATAATTAATAAGAAACGAAAACTACTAGAACGAAAAATTTAAAATTTAAAATCTTCCTCAGTTTTAAAAACGAATTCAATCCTAATGCACTGAAAAAAAAACGCAAACGAGAAAGAAAAACAAAAATCAAAAATATACTTAAGAATTCCTAGGAAAAACTTAGTCTACCAAACTTTGTTTTCCTGCTAAATAGTTTTTTTTAATTATTTTTTTTTTAATTTTTTCTTTAATACTCCAAACAACGCCCACGAACTTCTTTAAAGCAAAAGCATTTTGAACAAAACATTCCCTGGAACTCTAGCATCCGCCATAAACGTGTGCATTTAAATACAAATTTCAAATCGATTTCATTACAAATGTAAATCCCAAGAAATTGTTTTCCTTTCTGTTGGATTTTTGTAGTACTAGTGTCATCTCCAAATTTCAGCATCTGTTTGTAAATGCTGCAATAAATTTTAAATCTTCACACTTTGTCTTCATTTTTTTTCTTAATTTTATCAATAATATCAAGCGGAAACGGAACTTACTGAAAAAATCAATTCGCTACGAAATCTATTTTATTACTTAAACGAAAACAAAAAAGAAAAAGAAACCCTTAAGCAGCTTTAAGCTCTCGGAGGTTTTTTATTTTCCTGTTTTCTTTTAATTTGAGATTTATTTCACGTGTTTTAAATACACGTTCAATTCAACACATTGTTGTACAAAATGTCTATGATGGAAAGGAAAGTGGGTAGTGGCGGTCCTAGTGCTGGCGGTGGTGGTCCAACCTCTGGTGGCAGTGGTGTTACTGTTCCCGAATTGGCTGTAAGAGAAGGTGATGATTTCTATATGCACGGTTCGAATATGAAACATTCGTTGAGTACACCCTCTGGGGTGGATGGTACTCCATCGACGCCACGTCATCGTGGTGGTAAAAAGATAACCGTGCGCATACAAATGCTGGATGATACTGTGACAATATTTCAAGTACAGGTGAGTGACTTCTTCTATTTATTTTCTCTTTTAAATTGATGGAATTTTTAAAGTTAATTAAGTGGACTACGGGGAGTATGAGTAATGTGACAAAATGGTTTTTAACCTACAAAGTAAATGGAGACTTTTTGTTCAGTAGTTCAGTTTTAGTTCAGTTCTAGTTCAGTTCTAGTTCAGTTCTAGTTCAGTTCTTGTTCAGTTCTAGTTCAGTTCTAGTTCAGTTCTAGTTCAGTTCTAGTTCAGTTCTAGTTCAGTTCTAGTTCAGTTCCAGTTCAGTTCTAGTTCAGTTCTAGTTCAGTTCTAGTTCAGTTCTAGTTCAGTTCTAGTTCAGTTCTAGTTCAGTTCTAGTTCAGTTCTAGTTCAGTTCTAGTTCAGTTCTAGTTCAGTTCTAGTTCTGTCCTAGTTCAGTTCTACTTCAGTTCTGGTACAGGTCTAGTTCAGTTCTAGTTCAGTTCTAGTTCAGTTCTAGTTCAGTTCTAGTTCAGTTCTAGTTCTAGTTCAGTTCTAGTTCAGTTCTAGTTCAGTTCTAGTTCAGTTCTAGTTCAGTTCTAGTTCAGTTCTAGTTCAGTTCTAGTTCAGTTCTAGTTCAGTTCTAGTTCAGTTTTAGTTCAGTTCTAGTTCAGTTCTAGTTCTGTTCTAGTTCAGTTCTAGTTCAGTTTAGTTCTACTTCAATACATAGACAAAACTATAGTATTAACTATAAACCAATCCATAGTCTGGACTGAAGACCTATCTATAACCTTGACTAAAGGACAATCCATAATCTTAACTAAAAACCAAAACTAAAGTCTTGATTATAGAGAAGTCTGGACTTTATGCAAAACAACAGACTTTGCAAAATCGTACTCTACCTTTAGTCTGGTGTATTAACAAATCTCTATTTTGTATAGAAGAAAATTTCTTCAAATCTCAGAATATACCACTTTAAAATTTGATTAATAAAACCTCCCTCCTTCATATGACATAAAATGTATACTTCTAAAACTTGATTGTGGGTGTGGTTCTGTCAAATCAAAATTAATTCTAATTTGTGTTTTTGATTGATACGACAAGATGTTCTTTTATAATCTTTAACATTTGTTTTCATCACCGAAAAGTTTTCAACAAAAATTTTTGTTTTTCCTTTTAGGTTAAAAGGAAAAACTTTGTTTCTCTCATTTTATTCACTAAATCCTCATTTTAACAATTTTAATGCTATTAATGGTACGAAAAATATATTGTGTACGCATCGCATCCTACAGCCAGAGTAAAGTGGTAAAAGTTGTTGTCGTAAAAGTTACAAGTAATTTTTTATACAAAAATATTCATTGTGCTTATAGAAACAGCTCGATTTCAATTGCAGCCACAACGGCTAAATGTCGCGTGCGACGAAATAAAATATTTGATTATGTCAAATAATATCTTCCTTATAGAAGTTAAATATCAAATTGTCGTCCGCAGTTTCTATTGTAATCCAGACATAACTCTATATAAGCATTTGCAGTTTACTTCTCTTATAAATAGTAGAGTCTGAAGTAGTAGGTGGGAAATAGTACGCGGATAGTAAGTAGTACTTAAGTTAAACAAGGCATAAAATATGTGTGTGCCAGAGTTGAAGGATGAATGCCTTTATTTGTAGTTAACCTCATACGTTGACATTAAGTACTGAGAGAGGAAATAAAGGCATCGCAACTGAAATAAAAGTTTAAAAAGCGGTAAATAACAAACATTTAAGTAAAGTAGTAAAAAAATGTTTAAATATATAGTAATATGTATAGAATGTTGCAATACTTACTCTGGATTTTAACAAAAATGTTTCTTTTTTACACTCGAAGACGAAAAAGTAATGAAAAAGGACAGTTCTAGTTCATTTTTAATTCAGTTCAGTTCTAGTTCAGTTCTAGTTCAGTTCTAGTTCAGTTCTAGTTCAGTTCTAGTTCAGTTCTAGTTCAGTTCTAGTTCAGTTCTAGTTCAGTTCTAGT
>NW_025811258.1:0-1079 GCF_022045245.1 Lucilia cuprina
TAGGGTATAATGAAATGGAAGAAATTTAAAGAAATAACAAGTATGAAAGTATAGTCGGGCGTGACCGATCTTGAAAATTTCGATCTGACATTCAAGTAATTTTATGAAGGAGACTTTGTATGGGAGCTATTGTCAAATAAGGCCCGATCTTTATGAAATTTGGCAAGGTCATCATGGCTTGTATTCAACATAGTTGTGGCTCCTTTTATCGATATACAGTTATATTTAACATAATTATGTATGGGGGCTAGGTAGGGTTGCCAGATTCCGATTCGCAAAAAGCTGGACAGTGGGTTTTAAAATGCTGGACAAAAAAATACTTGGTTTTGTGTAAATAATTTCACAGCAATACACCAAAAAATGCATGGGTTCTCATATATCAATTCCGTTTTGTTGTTGTCTATAGAGTATGAATATATTTTTAGTTTTCCCCGATCACTTCCTCAACTTAGTTTTTAAGAGCAAAGGATGTTAAAAAGCGCAAAATTAAAGTTGCTGATGTTCCCACCGAAGATGAAAATTTAGTTCATACTAAGATACCATTTCTCAAAATTTTTGATCTGACGTTAATATTTGGTGAGCAAAGGATAAACACGTCCTTTTTAAGGTATTATATTTTTTCACATTTTTGGCAAGTAAACCATATACAAATTAAGTATCATATCAAAAGTCTTTGGGAGACGAATGACATAATAACTCAAAAATTATTACAAAAGTTGAAAATTTTTCGGAAAATGATTAAGTTTTTTCAATTTTTGAATACATAGAATTATATTATGTAATTAATTGAAATTGTTACATTATAAACCGAAATGGTTTTTTCTGTTTTTCGTATTTTATTTTAATGTTTTAGAGACATCAGACTTTTTAATATTTTAGACTCTATTTTGTCCCAGGCCCCAGCTAGCTATATTTATCTGACGTATATAAATGTACATTAGCATAGCTTTACAATGATATATAACACTTAATGGTTTCATTCTATTATCAATCAAATTTTCCAGTTTAACTCAAATATTAACACAATTTATACCAAACATCTACTTATTTGTTAGGTTTGATTTGTAAATTACAGTTTC
>NW_025811259.1:0-1322 GCF_022045245.1 Lucilia cuprina
AACAGAACTAGAACAGAACTAGAACAGAACTAGAACAGAACTAGAACAGAACTAGAACAGAACTAGAACAGAACTAGAACAGAACTAGAATAGAACTAGAACAGAAATTTAAGCTTAAAATTTATTCAAATTTTTTTACACTGTTCTTATTAATTTTAAATATTTTGTGTTTTGTAAAAGCATTAAAGCAATCATGTTTTTAAAGTTAAAAAAAATCGTAATATTTAGCATCTTAATTCCATTAAATTAAATTCATAATTCTGTTTTAATTTCTTTTGCATAAAAGGTTAAACTTATAGTTTTTTGTATATTTTAATTTCTCTTCTATATTTTCTAAAGATAATCTAGTTTACAAATATTTTATTATATCTTATGAATACTTTTTACACCTGCATACATCCTCAGATACAACGTAAATGTAGAAGGGTAAAAGATTTAATGAATATAAAAAACTCGGAATAACTAAATGTGTAAAATATAAAAAAATGTTTACAAATCTCTTAAACAAACATTCACATGTACTTGTAGATGATAAAGATGAGTTGCACTTTAGAAATAATCAGTACGTTATAAGTATTCTAAAGAATGAATTGAAGATGATATTTAATAAATATAAATGATACTATGTAGCAGTAAGGCGCTATAGTCAGTAAAAATAGAAGTTCGTAATGTTGTAAATTTTACTCATATTTTAATTTCTATATTCACATTATTTTAAGGCAAGAATTTAATTCAACCGCTAGTCTTCCTTTCTTTCCTACCCTTGATAACCACCTCCCAGGGCTACTTTTTTAATTTTGTATAATTATGTCCCTTTTAAAAAGCATATTGTTTGTTTTTGTTACCGGTTTTAATACATTAAGCAAATTTAAAAGCATTTAAAACAGTTTTTTTATTCAATTACTGCGACATGCCATTTGTGTCACTTTGTTTTTGCGTGAATTAAAAAAATATGGCTACACGCAGATAAAGATTAAATAAAAAACTTATGTAATGTAATGGAAAATAAAAATAATATACAATATTATGATAAAAATCAACATTAAAAATCATTTATTATGAAAACAGAAGCGGTAGAGACAAATGAATGACCATTAAGTACGAATCATAATTTTAAACACTGGAGAAGGAAAATGCATAAAAACACATACATACTTACATATGTACATGAAGGCAAAGCTTAACAATAATATAAAATATAAAGGGTTTAGTCTTAGTTCAGTTCTAGTTCAGTTCTAGTTCAGTTTTACTTCAGTTCTAGTTCAGTTCTAGTTCAGTTCTAGTTCAGTTCTAGTTCAGTTCTAGTTCAGTTCTAGTTCAGT
>NW_025811260.1:0-1394 GCF_022045245.1 Lucilia cuprina
ACTAGAACTGAACTAGAACTGAACTAGAACTGAACTAGAACTGAACTAGAACTGAACTAGAACTGAACTAGAACTGAACTAGAACTGAACTAGAAATAAACTAGAAATAACTAGAACTGAACTAGAACTGAACTAAAACTGAACTAGAACTGAATTTCTAGCATGCTTGATATTTTTTCCAAAAAATTTTTCTTAGTTTTTTATTGTATACATCTAGGATTTTATTCTCAATGTTTTATAAATAACCATTTGTGTGTGACCACTGCTTACTGTTAGGCATTAAATTGCTGAATTTTGTATGAACGACTATTTCCTTTTACCACAAAGAACGACTAAACAATTATAGTTTTAGTTATGTCCTGTTAAAAGTCCTTCATCACTTTATGGTTTTATCGTTATTTAATCACCACTTTATAATACATTTGATTGTCATGTTTTCTAAGAGAATGTGTGACAACAAATTAATAATTGTAGCAGAATGCTAAATCATGTTGGGAAATGAAATACATTTGGCAATCATAACTTAAGTGGCAGTAGTTACTTAACAACAACTACAAATAAACGTATTTTTAGCAAAACATAATACCGTGTGTTGTTTCCTTTTTTATAGCTATTTTTAAATCTAATTACAGCTGCTTTAATTTTTGTATTTTTGCAAAAAAAAAAAAAAAAAAAAATCACCTTTTTAATTTAATTTTATTACCTGAATTTTCCTCCATTTTTTTTTTAATTTTAATCATTTCTTTTATTTAACTATACTTTTTCTCTACGGATGGGTGTGAAATTTTTATCCTTATTTATGTTCTTTATTTCTATATATATTCTTTCAAAATTTCTTTCTTATATTTTTAATTCTTTGCTATAAAACCAACCGTTTAGTATATATGTATATAGATTGGGTGTCCTTTAAACCACCTTTTCTTTTCGTTTTGTGTTTTTTTAAGGCGGAAGCGGAAATTGTAATGATAATTTGTGTGCGTGCGTGCGTTTCTTTTATATAAACTGCTTAAATAATTTAAATAAAATCTCAGACCATGATTTAATAGTCGAAACAGCAACAGTATTAGCATCATTCCATCACCTTACACGTCTCTCTAGACAACCTTTACCCTGCTCCTGCCTGTTTTAGTAATGGCATAAAATTGAATTTTTATTAGATTTCTTTCCTTTAAGTGTTAAAAATTAAAAAGGAAATGTTTAATGTTCATAGTCATATGAACAGTGTTATGAACAGTGTTCAAATGGAACTATAATAAAAGTAGAACATAACAGAACTAGAACAAGAATAGAACAGAGCTGGAACAGAACTAGAACAGAACTAGAACAGAACTAGAACAGAACTAGAACAGAACTAGAACAGAACTAGAACAGAACTAGAACAGAACTAGAACAGA
>NW_025811261.1:0-1449 GCF_022045245.1 Lucilia cuprina
ATAGACTAGACTATAGACTAGACTATAGACTAGACTATAGACTAGACTATAGACTAGACTATAGACTAGACTATAGACTAGACTATAGACTAGACTATAGACTAGAGCTGCAGTTTCACACTTAACTTTTTATTATGAGCAATTTACTAAAGATAATATATAAGAAAATTTAAACACGTTTAAAGCATAAAAAATCTGAGGAATTTTATTATTAGTATTTTTTCTTATTTAATTAAAAACTTTCTATGCATAGCGTTCTCACATGATATTCTTTGTTTATACTCTTGACCAATATATCTTAAATTTTTTTATTTTAGTCTAGTTATTTCCTTTATTTTAATATGTGCAATAAACTTGCAATTTTTTTTTTGTAATCTATTCATTCATTTATAAAAACAATAAAAAAGTATAGAAGCAAAACTGAAAAAGAGATAAGATAAAGTACTTGAGCATATCAATTAAGTGTTTGATAGAATATAATTTTACTAACATTTGAATAATTTAATAATATTTGAGTTTTAATTAAATGTATAAAAAAACTTACTGGTTTTTCTTTTTGATAGAAAATAGTTGCTTAATATTTACAAATATTTATAAGAAATTACATTAAAAATTTTATGGCAAATCTTGTAATAGCTAGCAACAAGATACTGTTAAAATAATAATGTATCGGTATTTGCAACCACATATATTATTCTTAATGTTGACTTACAGTTAATTCAAATGTATATCCGAAGGTATCTTATTATTATATAGTTAATTTTTTTCCATTGATAAATGGCAGGGATATTAATCACATTGTAAAAAAAAATTTCATTGATTAAAACGAATTAAAACAAGAATCAATTAATTTTTAAATAAAATTTCCGTTTTAATGTTTTTAAATATTACTTTTTTAATTCGTTGATAAAAAATTAATTAACATTTATTTAAAGTCGATTAATGAGATATTTAAATTTGCTATACAATAAAAATTACTTTACTGTGTTATTATGCTTTACTAGGTTTTTTATAAAACTTCTGATATCAATTTATGCATTTAGTGGTTTTAATTTTTTTCATCCTCAGGTAATAAAATAATAATATTTTTTTTTTACAAATTTGTCATTTTTATTATTTTTTTTTTGTAAAAAAGAAAAGCAATAAAAATGGAAAAGAATTTTTTAATATTCAAAAAAAAAAAAAAAATAGCAAGTTCATCACCATAAATACGTAAATATTTTATTCAATCTATAAAAAAATATTGAAAATATTTCCTCTATTATCATATGTAATTAAGTTTAATATTGTAATATAAATCGACTGTATTTGAATTTTAGCACTACATTTATGTTATTGGGGTTTTTAGTTCAGTTCTAGTTCAGTTCTAGTTTAGTTCTAGTTCAGTTCTAGTTCAGTTCTAGTTCAGTTCTAGTTCAGTTCTAGTTCAGTTCTAGTTCAGTTCTAGTT
>NW_025811262.1:0-1670 GCF_022045245.1 Lucilia cuprina
ACTAGAACTGAACTAGAACTGAACTAGAACTGAACTAGAACTGAACTAGAACTGAACTAGAACTGAACTAGAACTGAACTAGAACTGAACTACAACTAGAACTGAACTTGAACTGAACTAGAACTGAACTAGAATTGAACTTGAATTGAACTAGAACTGAACTAGAACCGAACTAGAACTGAACTAGAACTGAACTAGAACTGAACTAGAACTGAACTAGAACTGAACTAGAACTGAACTAGAACTAGAACTGAACTAGAACTAGAACTAGAACTAGAACTGAACTAGAACTGAACTAAACTAGAACTAAAACTGAACTAGAACTAAACTAGAACTAAAATTGAACTAAACTAAATTAGAACTTATTATTGTTCTACTGTGGCGTATGATTGTTTTTATATTATTTCAAATTAAATAATACGTATACGTCCTGGTAATTTTCGAAAAATATATATATAAATGCTAAAAAATAATTTCTGTAGAACTTTGTATTTAAAAACTTTTTGCTAGCATATATTCCTTTTAACCTTTTAAAATTATTTACATAAAATATGTTCTCTGCAAAAAAAAAGTGACAAGAGTTTTATACTTGCTGATAACTAACTATAAATTGAAGCAAATAGTTTATAAATTTGATTATATTATATCGATTTTATAATACATTTTATATTACCATAACCAAGCGAAAGAGATACTGCAACGTAAACTTACATCAAGAGGTTCAAGTGTTTTAAAATGCATATTTATTGACATATGTTACTAAAATGTAGTTGTAAACTTTAACAAGTTTTAAAAAATTTATTTTGATAGGAATAAATTTTATGTTAATACAGCAAAATTAGAGAAAATGTTTATCAATTACGTACTAAAAACGCAGCAAACATTAGAATTTATTACACCTTATAATATAATAAATAATTCATTATCATAATACTACATAAACACGTTTTCCTTTCGCTGCTAAGAAAATACGAAAAAATTTATTAATAATTCATCTTTTTAGAGCAAACGAAATCTATAATGAACTGCAAACAAAACTTTTATATCCTTCTTTCAATATTTGTCATTACAAGCTTACGAACAAAACCTTTCTCATTAAATTGACTCAGAGCAACACAGACACACTCATACACAGTCAATACAATAAATACCGTGCTAAAAGATAATTATTACATTTAACACGAACACGTTTACCAGAATCCTTTGTTTCGACAAGGGGATAAATGTAAAATCCAGACCTGGGTTAGTAGAGACGACTAATTATTAATTCGCCAATGACTAAAGCTGACTGATGGGAAAAGCAAAAATACAACAATATCAACTACAACAGTCAAAAACAATTAGACCGGGTAATAAGATAAAGAAAAGTAAAGTCTACAAATAAAAATGCTGTAGGCAGAAGTTTAAAAGAATAAGTCTAATAAAACAAAGAACTAGAACAAAACCAGAACAGAACTAGAACTTAACCAGAACAGAACTAGAACTGAACCAGAACAGAACTAGAACTGAACCAGAGCAGAACTAGAATAGAACTAGAACTGAACCAGAACAGAAATAGAACTGAACCAGAACAGAACTAGAATAGAACTAGAACAGAACTAGAACAGAACTAGAACAGAACTAGAACAGAACTAGAACAGAACTAGAACAGAACTAGAACAGAACTAGAA
>NW_025811263.1:0-1044 GCF_022045245.1 Lucilia cuprina
TTTGGTATATAATTTGTTGCAGAATATATTTTTAAAAAATGGCTAATTGGATAGATCGGTATAATTATTTTCACAGCTTTAAAAACGAGGTATTTTAAGGTTTCGTATTGCTGCAAACAACATTAGCAGTTTTCACGCTATGACAGTCATTTAGGCATCATATTAAAGCATTATGATTGCACTTTAATATGATATATCATTTGTAGCATAATGTGTGTTTTTACAAATTGGTCAATTTGAAGGATCGGTAGAATTGTTGTTCTATGTTTAAAAACGCGGTATTTTAAGGTTCCGATATGGTTGCAATTAACTTTGGCAGTTTTCGTGCTAGGACAGTCGTTTATACACCATTTTAAAGCATTAAAATTGCCGTTTGTTTTGGCATATAATTAATTGCATAATGTATTCTTAGAAAATTGCCAATTGGATAGATCGGTAGAATTATTTTCCCAGGTTTAAAAAGGCTGTAGTTTGAGGTTCCGATATGGCTGCAAATAACGTTGACAATTTTTACGCTATGACAGTCATTTAGGCATCATTTTAAAGCATTATGATTGCACTTTAATTTGGTGTATCATTTGTAGCATAATGTGTTCGTCTAAAAAATTGTCAATTTGAAGGATCGGTAGAATTGTTGTTCTATGTTAAAAACACTGTGATTTGATTTGATATGACTGCAAATAACATTGACAGTTTTCACGCTATGACAGTCATTAAGGCATCATTTTAAAGCATTATGATTGCACTTTAATATGGTATATCATTTGTAGCATAATGTGTGTTTTTACAAATTGGTCAATTTGATAGATCGGTAGAATTATTGTTCTATGTTTAATAAACGCAGAAATACAGTTTTTATGCCATAACAATCGTTTATGCATCATTTTAAAGCATTACAGTTGCACTTTGTTTTGGTGTACAATTTGTGGCATAATATATTTTTAGAAAATGGCCAATTGAATAGATCGGTAGAATTATTTTCACAGCTTAAAAAACGCGGTATTTTAAGGTTCCGATATGGCTGCAAATAACTTTGACAGTTTT
>NW_025811264.1:0-1448 GCF_022045245.1 Lucilia cuprina
TCTGTTCTAGTTCTGTTCTAGTTCTGTTCTAGTTCTGTTCTAGTTCTGTTCTAGTTCTATTCTAGTTCTGTTCTAGTTCTGTTCTAGTTCTGCTCTAGTTCTGTTCTATTTTAGTTAGTTCAGTTCTAGTTCAGTTCTAGTTTAGTTCTAGTTCTGTTCTAGTTCTGTTCTAGTTCTGTTTTGTCCTAGTTCTGTTCTAGTTCTGTTCTAGTTCTGTTCTAGTTCTGTTCTAGTTCTGTTCTAGTTCTGTTCTAGTTCTGTTCTAGTTCTGTTCTAGTTCTGTTCTAGTTCTGTTCTAGTTCTGTTCTAGTTCTGTTCTAGTTCTGTTCTAGTTCTGTTCTAGTTCTGTTCTAGTTCTGTTCTAGTTCTGTTCTAGTTCTGTTCTAGTTCTGTTCTAGTTCTGTTCTAGTTCTGTTCTAGTTCTGTTCTAGTTCTGTTCTAGTTCTGTTCTAGTTCTAGTTCTGTTCTAGTTCTAGTTCTGTTCTAGTTCTTATCTAGTTCTGTTCTAGTTCTGTTCTAGTTCTGTTTTAGCTCCGCTCTTGTTCAGTTCTAGTTAATTCTGGTATACAACTAAAATACTAATTTATTCTATTGTATTGTTAAAAATCACTTTAGGTTTGTAAAAATAAACTGACCACAAAATATTTTACAGAAATTAAGCAAAAATTTCTCCTTTGAGAAAACAATTATCAATCATATTTTATTTATAAAAAAACTTTACAGCTTAAGGAACTTTTCCCTACAATCTTTGACTGTTTTTTTTCTTTCGAACAATGAGAAACTTTTTCCTTTTAATAAACTTTATCTCTGTTAAACATTTTCTAAATTAATTTTATATTGTATATAAATTTAGGATACACTGTATAAGTACTTAACTTCCGCTTTAACAAAAACAGAGAAAAAACGAAATATAGTCAAATCATCTTGATTATTTTTTATTTTTCTGTATGTGTTTTTTATGATTATACTTTGGCAAATCTCATTATACGCTAAAAAAAAAAAAAAAAAAAAGAGTTAAACGATTTTCTGCTTCAATATTTTCATGGCAAAAGTTTAGAAAGATAAAAAAGCAGCAACAACAAAAATACAACTCGTTAGTGTAACAACAAAATGTCACTGAACTGTTTTTTTGGAAAATTTTATTTTGTCCTTTTTTTTTTTTTGTTGCCAAGTTTTTCTATTAACATTAGAGAAAACATTTTGTTGTTGAAATAAAACAAAAATAATAAAGTTTTGAGAGAATATGTCAATTTAGTGATGAGATAATGAAGAGACTGATAGAGAGATATCGCCATTGGGTATAAAAAGTCCAAGTTTGACAGCATCTAGTTCATATCTACTTCAGTTCTAGTTCAGTTCTAGTTCAGTTCTAGTTCAGTTCTAGTTCAGTTCTAGTTCAGTTCTAGTTCAGTTCTAGTTCAGTTCTATTTTAGTTCTAGTTCAGTTCT